>NW_018404481.1:823037-924475 GCF_002113885.1 Mizuhopecten yessoensis
TATTGTTGACATACTTACAAGTGGCCTCTGGCAAATCTACCATAAAATCCTAGCGGGTTTTATGGAATTTGCCAGAGGCCACTTGTAATTATATCAACAATAATTACATCCAGACAACCAGTTATTGTTTAAATAAAGTTAAAAACGTCCTGATTTTTCTATATAGAATAAGCTTCATCATATTTAGTTATATCCACTCAACAAGATACTAACTGTATTTGTAATTATCTTAATTCAATAATAATGTTTCAAAAAGCTGGATATATTTAATGACTCAGTATCCAAATTAGTCGTTTAATCCAGTCTTTTTCCCAATATATGGCCTTAAATGTACAGTAAAAATGTAACTTGGTTTAGCTTTATGCATCAACTTACTCAAATTTTAAATAAGCGTTTCCTTGCTTTATATTTCTTGAGACTATAATATGGACCATGTATTAATTGTTTAAATTTGCATACCTGAGGAGTTATTAAGACGCTAAAGCGCTATCGTTTAACGACACGGCACCATTGTAAACCACTGAACAAGTAAGACTTAAGAGCAAAAGCAGTACACGGTAATTTTGTGGTTAAATTAAAAATACATATGACAGTTATTTGAAAAATGACACATGATTGTGGTTTGAGAAATTTATTATCTATAACAAACCACATCCAGAGCTTAACAATAATTTATCAGCTGAGTGTGCCATTTCAATGAAAAATTAACATAATGACGCTAATTATAGCTGTTGTTAGTAGATAATAATAGCCCACAACTGTGATTTGTCTCTTAGATTATATGCAAATAAGGCTAATACACGAACACAATATAAGCACGAACAAAGTAACACACAGCTAAGTCCCCCAAACACAGTTGGGGACCTTTTTCTTTGGCTGCCTTTTATAATATTACTTTTCTTACAATGATTTCGCCAAATAGTTCCCGAGGGTTTTCTTAGAGACTACCTTCCGGATACTTTTGACACTTCACATCAGCCTTGATAGGCATATGTAGATGTGCATAATGCGCTTCATGATCTGATTGGTTAACAAACACGGGTTCCGTGGCCGCTGATTGGTTGGCGCGTTTATTGGTGTACGCCAAGGTGATACCAACGGTCAATCCATATATTTTTATTTGATAGTATAACTTCAATATAATGCTCCTCGTTTCATTTGCTCCTTCACTCACTTCACACATTTCAATATCCCCTTTTCTACTTTTCTTTAAAAAAAAAGGTGTTATATGTTACCTCGTATTACCGCCAACCCCTTTATAACGCCAAAATAGTGACAGTATAACGAGGTTTAACTTTATGGATCATTACATTGAAAGCTCTTTCTGATGCATCGTTTGTAACTATCGGGACAGTTTGGGGACTTGAGTAACAATGAAAGCGTCTTTATCTCACAATGAATAAAATTACATGAAGAATGTAATATAATGCTTGAAAAAGAAAAAATTATAAAAAGAAAAAAATACATGAAGTAGAACAAAAGAACACATGATTTATCATAAAGTGAATAATATCATAGAAAGCCTTTTAGAGGAACTAGTCAACCAAAATATCGTACACAATAGAAGGAATAAACTGTTACCTTTAGAGTGTGCATTAAGGTATACAGGTCTGAGTGCAATTATATGGCCTCATTAATCACCACTTGACTTATGCGTGGCTGGCACTCGCGAACTGACATAAGATATATTAATGACGTCGGTGACTCACCTTGTCATAAATATAGAAGGAAGCGACGCACGTGTATAGCTGACATCCAAATATCACAACAAGGGAAAAGCTGAACTAGAACACAGAATTGTACAATACGTTTACGTGAGTCTTCATGATTACATGTGTCAATGTTAGACTTGTCAATGTCTCTTATTACATTAGCGTATGGACTTTATGTAGAAGGTATGGGGGTCACTGTGACAATTTTGTATTCATAACATGTTCCATTGAATGTGTTTTTGAAAATGTGTTATGTAGACCTCAAATGAATAATATACAGGTATGTATAATTATTTCCTAATACAGCGAAGTTTAACATATAACTTAATGCGGAACGAATATGCGCCTTCAAAATCAAACAGTTAGCTTTTTTCGCCTAGATTTTAAGTAATCTTTTCGATATAATTCGTAAAATGGTAATATTGATATATTTTGAATCCATATTAACTTTTCAGGTGCTATGAAGAAATATCTTAATTGAATCCGTTATTGAATTACAAACGTGTTACAACCTGACAGCTTCAACACTTCAACATTGTTTTCTGAATAAACGTCATTATTTCATGAAAATAAAACCTTGATATGCCTACAATTGCCTTATTGCCTAATGCTTAAATTGCAAATGCCTAACTTATGGTGGTTAAAACAACTTGCAAATATTTTTACATGAATGGTATTATAAATGTTAACACTATTGTCAGTGAGTATTTAAGAACAGGTATAAAGTGTATAATATATGTCTCTATTCTACCATCAGACATTTATATCCTGATTTATCCATAAGTGATTTATCTTCCAACCCTTAGATTATGAGAACCGGCACGTGCTGAACCGGAAGCGTTATTTTTTTTTTATAATACACACATTTAAGGAATTAATTGAATTCAAATCTATTTCATATGAAGACAAAATTGTCACGATTGTTTTGAAAAACAAA
Source organism: Mizuhopecten yessoensis (assembly GCF_002113885.1). Classification (NCBI taxonomy): domain Eukaryota; kingdom Metazoa; phylum Mollusca; class Bivalvia; order Pectinida; family Pectinidae; genus Mizuhopecten; species Mizuhopecten yessoensis. The sequence goes on from NW_018404481.1 coordinate 825,687, forward strand.
AAATCTCCGTTTAATTAAACACACTGACAGAAGCTATATATCCATGCCATATATATATATTTAATCCCTTTTTATTATATATATATATATATATATATATATATATATACATATTGGTGAACAAATGGCATTGTTTAAGGGACAAGTGATTTAAAACTGTTGACATCATGTTTAATATATACTGGAATTTTCCAAAATGATTTCACAACTATGGTGCTTGAATAAATCGCTTGAGTCGTTGCTTTTAAATTTATTCATGTGGGTCAAATGTAATATACCAAATATACATTACACATCGTTTAAAGTAAAGTGACACTGATCTTAAAAGTGTCTTAACTGATGAAATATTAGGTCAAGTTACTAATTTGGGAAATATTAAGAAGTTACAACTATACATTATTTACAACATGACTCATTCCATTCGATAACGAAATGTTAAGATTAACAAATCTGAATAATTGAAGGTAAAGATTTATAAATATTGTGGAATATATTCTCAAATTATTGATGCTGTGCACGAATGTATTTATCCAAACACAACATATTTTGTGTATACACGTACTTTCTAACATACTACTGACTGAATGAAATACATACTTACAAAGCAGACAAGCAATTTATTTTCGTTGACACCACCTAAGCAGCCACATATACCACAAACGATACAGGCGCCTCCAGCAGCAATCATGACGTAGGACTGGGTATTGTATGACGTCATATCAAGGACAGGACTGTACATATTTACCGTGAGATAAAACCAAATAGACAGTCCAAGTACAGCTGGTCCAGAAAACTGCACGACAGAATAAATACATAAATGAAAATATGATACTGTGACAAGAAATAAACAACAGTTAAATGTGGACAATAAAGCATACACAAACCAAAATACAAGGATTTAACATATGCATAAAGCTAAAGTCAACAAGCAAACAGACAGTGTGTGTGGTGTGTGTGTGTGTGTGTGTGTGTGTGTGTGTGTGGTGTGTGTGGTATGTGTGTGTGTGTGGGGGGGGTATAGTTGTTATAAAAAGACATCAGATATGTTATATTCACTCATTATATTGCTTTTAAATCACCTTTATTAATTTCTGGCACACCAAAAAAAGACACAGTAATACTGAATAATTTCAAGTTGAAATTTATCAAAATGCAAATAGATAATTCATATACAATGACCCAGAAGGGATGGTAATTTTTAACAACCAAAGTTAAAAATAAAATAATCAAATGCAGGTATAAGATAAACAATTAAGTTGATATAAATATAAATCAAGGAACGTTATCCCTGGACAGTTTTTACAACAAAAACGTCATATAAGCCCTTAAAGTCGTTATTAAAAAAATTCGGTCAAGATATAAACACTTGTAACCAACTACATCACAGAGGTCATGTACATGGCAGAGTTACAACCAAAGTATGACAAAAAAAAATCTCAATTATTTGAAAGGTTACACATATTATTCCATTTACGTGATACATTATTCACATTAAATATTTTAGTATTCCAACTCTGGTTAACCAAGTCATTACTTTATAAGCAAGTAGCTACAAGGTCCATGGGCAGAATACCACCTTCTTGCTGGGATTTAAACCCTTACCACCAAGATACCCAGTGGTTACGGAAACCCTACCTACTAAACAGTTGGTCCTAACATCCCCACTTTCAGGATGTCTTTGCCTACGCCAAACCTACAAGGCTCCTAGACATAAAACATAAAGCTTACTGAGCCTAACACCCCATCTACAATTTTAAAGTTACTGACCATTTACCCCACATACAATGTTAAATGACTTAAATGACACCCCATCTACATTTTAAGGTTACTGACGCTAACACCCCATCTACAATTTTAAGGTTACTGACGCTAACACCCCACCTACAATTTTCAGGTTACTGACGCTAACACCCCATCTATAATTTTAAGGTTACTGACGCAAACACCCCATCTACAATTTAAGGCTACTGACGCTAACCCAACATCTACAATTTAAGGTTACTGACGCAAACACCCCATCTACAATTTAAGGCTACTGACGCTAACACAACATCTACAATTTAAGGTTACTGACGCTAACACCCCACCTACAATTCAAGGATACTGACGCTAACACCCCATCTACAATTTAAGGTTACTAACGCTAACACCCCACCTACAATTTAAGGTTACTGAAGCTAACACCCCATCTACAATTTTAAGGTTACTGACGCTAACCCCCCACCTACAAATTTAAGGTTACTGACGCTACTGAGGCTAACACCCCATCTACAATTTAACGTTACTGACACTTACACCCCACCTACAATTTAAGGTTACTGACGCTAACGCCCCATCTACAATTAAAGGTTACTGACGCTAACACTCCATCTACAATTTAAGGTTACTAACGCTAACACCCCACCTACAATTTAAGGTTACTGACGCTAAAATCCCATCTACAATTTTAAGGTTACTGACGCTAACACCCCACCTACAAATTTAAGTTTACTGACGCTACTGACGCTAACACCCCATCTATAATTTAAGATTACTGACGCTAACACCCCATCTACAATTAAAGGTTACTGACGCTAACACTCCATCTACAATTTAAGTTTACTGACGCTAACACCCCATCTACAATTTAAGGTTACTGACGCTCACACCCCACCTACAAATTTAAGGTTACTGACGCTACTGACGCTAACACCCCATCTATAATTTAAGATTACTGACGCTAACACCCCATCTACAATTAAAGGTTACTGACGCTAACACTCCATCTACAATTTATGGTTACTGACGCTAACACCCCACCTACAATTTAAGGGTACTGACGCTAAAACCCCATCTACAATTTTAAGGTTACTGACGCTAACACCCCCCCTACAATTTAAGGTTACTGACGCTAACACCCCGCCTACAATTTAAGGTTACTGACGCTAACACCCCAGCTACAATTTAAGGCTACTGACGCTACCACCCCATCTACAATTTAAGGTTACTGACGCTAACTCCCCATCTACAATTTAAGGTTACTGACGCTAACCCCCCATCTGCAATTTAAGGTTACTGACGCTAACACCCCATCTGCAATTTAAGGTTACTGACGCTAACGCCCCATCTACAATTAAAGGTTACTGACGCTAACACTCCATCTACAATTTATGGTTACTGACGCTAACACCCCACCTACAATTTAAGGTTACTGACGCTAACGCCCCATCTACAATTAAAGGTTACTGACGCTAACACTCCATCTACAATTTATGGTTACTGACGCTAACACCCCACCTACAATTTAAGGTTACTGACGCTAAAACCCCATCTACAATTTTAAGGTTACTGACGCTAACCCCCCACCTACAATTTAAGGTTACTGACGCTAACACTCCATCTACAATTTAAGTTTACTGACGCTAACACCCCATCTACAATTTAAGGCTACTGACGCTAATACCCCATCTACAATTTAAGGCTACTGACGCTAATACCCCATCTACAATTTAAGGCTACTGACGCTAATACCCCATCTACAATTTAAGGCTACTGACGCTAATACCCCATCTACAATTTAAGGCTACTGACGCTAAGACCCCATCTACAATTTAAGGTTACTGACGCTAACACCCCACCTACAATTTAAGGTTACTGACGCTAACACCCACCTACACATTTAAAGTTACTGACGCTACTGACGCTAACACCCCATCTACAATTTAAGGTTACTAACGCTAACACCCGATCTACAATTTAAGGTTACTGACGCTACTGACGCTAACACCCCATCTCTAATTTAAGATTACTGACGCTAACACCCCATCCACAATTTAACGTTACTGACGCTAACACCCCCCCTACAATTTAAGGTTACTGACGCTAACACCCACGTACACATTTAAAGTTACTGACGCTACTGACGCTAACACCCCATCTATAATTTAAGATTACTGACGCTTACACCCCATCTACAATTAAAGGTTACTGACGCTAACACTCCATCTACAATTTAAGGTTACTAACGCTAACACCCGATCTACAATTTAAGGTTACTGACGCTACTGACGCTAACACCCCATCTATAATTTAAGATTACTGACGCTAACACCCCATCTACAATTAAAGGTTACTGACGCTAACACTCCATCTACAATTTAAGGTTACTGACGCTAACACCCACCTACACATTTAAGGTTACTGACGCTATTGACGCTAACACCCCATCTACAATTTAAGGCTACTGACGCTAACACCCCATCTACAATTTTAAGGTTACTGACGCTAACACCCCACCTACAATTTAAGGTTACTGAAGCTAACACCCCATCTATAATTTTAAGGTTACTGGCGCAAACACCCCATCTACAATTTAAGGCTACTGACGCTAACACCCCATCTACAATTTAAGGTTACTGACGCTAACACCCCATCCACAATTTAACGTTACTGACGCTTACACCCCACCTACAATTTAAGGTTACTGACGCTAACACCCACCTACACATTTAAGGTTACTGACGCTACTGACGCTAACACCCCATCTACAATTTAACGTTACTGACGCTTACACCCCACCTACAATTTAAGGTTACTGACGCTAACACCCACCTACACATTTAAGGTTACTGAGGCTACTGACGCTAACACCCCATCTACAATTTAACGTTACTGACGCTTACACCCCACCTACAATTTAAGGTTACTGACTCTAACACCCACCTACACATTTAAGGTTACTGACGCTATTGACGCTAACACCCCATCTACAATTTAAGGTTACTGACGCAAACACCCCAACTACAAATTTAAGGTTACTGACGCTACTGACGCTAACGCCCCATCTACAATTTAAGGTTACTGACGCTAACCCCCCACCTCCAAATTTAAGGTTACTGACGCTACTGACGCTAACGCCCCATCTACAATTTAAGGTTACTGACGCTAACACCCCACCTACAATTTAAGGTTACTGAAGCTAACACCCCATCTATAATTTTAAGGTTACTGACGCTTACACCCCACCTACAATTTAAGGTTACTGACTCTAACACCCACCTACACATTTAAGGTTACTGACGCTATTGACGCTAACACCCCATCTACAATTTAAGGTTACTAACGCTAACACCCCATCTACAATTAAAGGTTACTGACGCTAACACCCCATCTACAATTAAAGGTTACTGACGCTAACACCCCATCTACAATTAAAGGTTACTGACGCTAACACCCCATCTACAATTTTAAGGTTACTGACGCTAACACCCCACCTACAATTCAAGGTTACTGACGCTAACACCCCATCTACAATTTTAAGGTTACTGACGCTAACACCCCACCTACAAATTTAAGGTTACTGACGCTACTGACGCTAACGCCCCATCTACAATTTAAGGTTACTGACGCTAACACCCCACCTACACATTTAAGGTTACTGACGCTACTGACGCTAACACCCCATCTACAATTTAAGGCTACTGACGCTAACACCCCATCTACAATTTAACGTTACTGACACTTACACCCCACCTACAATTTAAGGTTACTGACGCTAACACCCACCTACACATTTAAGGTTACTGACGCTATTGACGCTAACACCCCATCTACAATTTAAGGTTACTGACGCAAACACCCCACCTACAAATTTAAGGTTACTGACGCTACTGACGCTAACACCCCATCTACAATTTAAGGCTACTGACGCTAACACCCCATCTACAATTTAACGTTACTGACGCTTACACCCCACCTACAATTTAAGGTTACTGACGCTAAAACCCCATCTACAATTTAAGGTTACTGACGCTAACACCCCATCTACAATTTAAGGTTACTGACGCAAACACCCCACCTACAATTTTAAGTGAATGACGCTAACATCCCACCTACAATTTAAGGTTACTGCCCCATCAACAAGATTACTGGACATAGCACCCCACCTGCGTAATCCAACCTCCATCCATCGCTATCGTAACGTTATGTATACGACAACTTTAAATGACCTTGCGCGGTTCTCGCGATATTTAGATTCTTAAAAGCACAGGTAAGGTAGAAATTATATTGATTTAGACCTTTGTATCAGTATCGAAAAACATTGAGCCTGTGTGTTTAAAACATTGCAAGAACATGAGGTAAAGTAGTTACAGTACCTCCTATTCATAGATGTATCGTAATGCATGCAGGAAACATTTCTGTATATAAATCTGTCTCGGCAACAATTCGTTAATATGCTGAATTCATGAACAAACTTACATCACTACCAATTACACTTTAAATAAACTTCATACACTACTTTAAAACGACACACAGAGCCAAACCCCCGCCCCGTATAACACCTTACGCTGTACGTCACATAATTATATACAAAGTAATTGACAAAAATAGCATCAACAAGAAAATGTAAAACAAGGTTGACCTTTGACCGAGGTCAACCTGTGCTCTATATTACACACACCTACAGGTGTAAGGTGAAACATCAACCCAACAGGGTTCTGAAAACATTACCTGGGACCATTGTGTTATGCTTACATATAACCTCAACATATTGATGGCGAGACCAGCGTTATCTGGGATGAATTTTATTACGTTAATCTTCGCCCCGAAATCTGATGTAAGATACATTACTATAAATATGCACGCGCCCAAGTAGGTGCCTAAGATTCAGTGAATGAGGTATCTTTGAACAGGTGGTCTCAGAGTATAGCACTATGTTTACACAACTAAGCTATCTAGAATGATAGTACTTGATTTCTCTGACGTTAAGGCACAAGACCTACTGCAATGACAAGTCAGCTTTAAAAAACATATTTAGATATATATATATAAGACAGAATACTCAATGGTATCAATTAAAGTTATTTTATCCGTCAATAGCTGTATTTGTTGTGAATATTCATGCGTAAAACAGAACGGAATATAATTTATAACTTTTAAATGCATATAAATATACGTACTTATCGAATAAAATATTTATCGATAAACATTTGCGCGTTTATTATGGTAGACTGTTGTTAATCATTTTGTTTCAAATAGAGATAAATGTTTCGTTTTAATTTGCGAGGAGACCCATTTGAGGAGCTTACGTCTTCCGGGAATTTATATATTTAAGATAAAAGTTGCGAACGAAAGTTACACTATAAGGAAAGAAAGGTGATAGACATTCTCCCTTAAATTACCGACCAATTTCTCTCTNCTAAAGAAGTAATATAAAATATATAATACACGCAAAATTAGAGAGATTTTAAGTTCATGTCAAAGGTGAGAAACTTCAGACAAACAACTAACGCGTCGACCTGAATTTTGTTTTTCTAACCATAAAATACAAACGTATCAAATGTGTCCAGGTATCAACCCTAATGCATAAGTAAAACATTGCCTAGATATGGCAATGTATTAAATTACCTTTTTCAAATATTTTTTCTCGTTATGTTTTGTTTTCATTTCATGACATCAACATTCCGTATCCACCTACATACACTTTTCTTGTATGACGATTTAGACATTGTGGACTTATTCTATCGGTTTAAAATGGATGCATGCGGAAGTTGTTAGATATGCACATGCACTCGACACTTCAAACTCCAAGACTACTCACACACGGCTCACCTAATAACTTTGTCATTACGCAATCGACGGTAATAAATTACAAATAAAGTTTGAACAGATAAATAAATCTCGGTCAAATAATTGTAATCATTCATCATTTTTATTAAAAACAATCTTTCTACGAACCGGAAAACATCTATTAGAAACCAATCAGTCATCTGTCACCACCATCTCAACCGACACATCTCATTGTTTGGAGACTCGCCCCATGTGACTCCGAAAGATTATAATTAATATGTAAGAGGAATTAAATCACATCATTGAAAAGTTGGTTTTTATTTGATCTGTCTTGTTTTATCTGAGCTGTCGTTTTCCTGACAATTATCTTAATTCCTGTGATATACGAGAAACTGTATATGGTATTTCAGTATTTGTTGGTTTGTTTAAAACGATGTTGACAGATGATTGGGTCATTCGTGTTCCATATGATATTATGTGACTTGACTTGTGATAATCTAGACACAATAGTTCTCCACCCATAACACAAATTTAAATGTACCACTGGCTGAATTTTTATCATTTCGGGCTAATTTTCACTCAAGAGTACAAATAAATTGTTTAGTTTCAATGATAGAAAAGCTCAATCTGTTTAAATCCTTTCTCTCCCGGTCATAACACAATATATGATGGATGTGATAATAAGGAAAATGAAAATTATATTATTCAACAAAACTGTATCTTTTAAGATTATGTTTATTAGGTCAAATAGATTATTATATAATATTATTTTCTGAGACAATTAATTCTTAAAAGCAAATCACGTTGTTTTTCTGCATTACTTACCCAGAAAATAACGTTGAAAGCAATCAAAGAGCCCTTGACATAGGGGAATGGGCAGCATTCAGCCATCGTCACTTGTCAGGTAGACTTCTTGGAGCAGATCATCGGGTAGATCCCAACCATGGATGTTAGCCTGTGTAAATATCTACAGGGCAGTATCACATAGTAAATCACACTAAGACCCAATAATCAGCATCAACATCTATCTGTACAGCAAGACCTGTATTGAAGAATTGTAACGTTAATTATAATGGAATATTCTACATCCCCACAGACTGCAATCGTAATCCAGGTATAATTACCGTCTGAGAGGTTTGCGGCCGGGTAGCATGTTATCCCGGCCGTTAATCAGACCCACAGGTGTCCAACGGCCTGCTACATACACCGGTAAGTATAATATATATATATATATATATATATATATATATACCAGGGAGGGCGATCACGGTATGTCTACCTTGTAATAAGCTGTCTGGTCAAATACTGTGTCAATAAATATATATTATGAGCTTATTTTTGTACAATTAAACAATAAATTTGATTAAATGATTTTGTATTTTAATTTATATTAACTTAATTACACAAACATCCAGTAAAAGTCTATATAACTATGTTACAGTACCTGGTGTTAAGATGACAATGCTTAACAGGATCTAAGCGACTTATCTCTACCCGTCCATCAGATCACAACGTCTACATCACTACGGTTTTGACGCATTAATGGCTGATAATGCCTTGTTTGCAGTTTTAACGCTCAAATTTATCAATATTTAATGCACTTGCACATCTTGTTTTCTTTTCTTAACTTGATAGTATACCATTTTGGCAACAGGTTTAAAATATAGTGTTAAAAAGGTGTTCATACATGTGCACCCTGATAAACAAATAGAAATACATTAAACCCTGCTTGGCCCGAAGTTACTGGGCGAAAAAAGTAGTTTTCTGTTAATATTGACACTTTTATTCACGAAATAGTTTCTTGAAATTTTAACAATTGTTTTCTTCATTAATACAATTGTTCTATTTATGTGCAAGATTTTTTCCCCTAAGCTTTACAGCAGCTCATCAGCTGTGCATATATACAGTGCAACATAAAGTAAACAATTAAACAACAACAAACACACACACCAACTTCCGCACCTACTCCTCGAAGTGTAGAGAGATATTTCTTGCACTGCTAAAAGTAATGTATCATATATATACTGCTCTACAGCTCTCAGCTTCTCCCACACAGTTAAATATGAGTGCCCACTTCTACTAGGGAAAAGATCAACCTGTCCTTAACCTTAACCTTAGGAAAAGACAGCTCACACGCGCTGTTATTGTGAAAACATCACCATCGCGTCATCACTTTATTCAGTGTTGCCAGGGGACCGTCATCAATTGCAACACACATTTCATGCGCCCATGATGATTGTGCAGTGCACTGGGTTACCTTTACAACTTATGTTTTCGTTTCGAAAGTGTGGGAGAAAAAGAATTAATCACCCCTGTGTAACAGAAAAAAAAAATCAAAATCCTTGGGTAAGATTTTTGAAATTTAGCTTGAGTCTTGCAAGCGTAATAGATTCTATTAATCTTTTACTGTCAACGTAGCATACTAACTCGCCCGTGGTAATTTGATAGAAAATATTTTATATTATCGATGCAAATTGTAGAAAGTTCGATAGTCATTTGTTAAAGGAACTATATCATTTTCAAATGTTAAAAGTGTCCTATTGATGTAATACGTAAAATGTTTTACAACTCTATGATAAAAGTATCTAAATCTATCGATTTCACATTTAGAATGTTCTATAACCCTTATATATATAAAACAAAAAACACTCTTTGTTACTGTATATCATCTCATTTTCGCGAGAGATTAATTTTCGCGGTCATCAGCAAGAGGACTCATTTGCCAATTTACTTCCTCCGCGAATATTTATTTCATAGACATATGCATACTCATGATCAAGAATTCAAGTATTAATGAATAAGGCCTTCAGGCACAGTTTGCGAAAGAAAGTACACTTGAAAATAAAGTAAGTTCAGCACTATTGAAATAACAAATGAAATGTTTCATAATCCGAATGTATATATATCAATATATATAAACCTACTTCAGCCTCTTATGATAAAAGTCTTTCCAACTTACTGATATGATATTTGAACTATTTGAGAGTAATTTGATATAAGTACCCTACGGTACTATTGAAGTAGTATGCGAACTGTTCTAGTTTATCCAATGTTGTAAAATGCCAGGTGACACGGAAGAAATATTAGCGGTGCTGCTCAAACCCAAGATCCATTAACCTTTTGAAATCTTTTAAGTTTCTCCCCTGTTTGACAGCGTCTAGATTACATACATTGTTATACAAACTATTCCCGTCCTGTTTGACTGAATCCAAAGCATACTTGACGTGATATGTACATTTTAAAGCACCGGGGTTTAATTTTCCTCCTAGCAACAGTGTGTGTTTACAGGCATGTGACCCCCCAACATCTGTGTTTACCTGTCGGTGACTGCTGCACTGCAAATGTGCACATGACAGGTAGGTATGCCTTTATTCGCTCATTCACATTTAAGTAGGTTATTTACCAGCCTTCTTGCTAAAAAGTATTGCCATTTAAAATTGAGTTAAATGAGGTATATTCACTTAAAATTCTTAACTTGTGTAGCATTTCATTAGAGTAAAAAAGCTACTTTGCTACGTTTTCTACAATTTTTTTACCCAATATGCTGTCGCAATGAGGAAGTAAGGGTCTAGGGATGTTAAGCGACATTAATTTGGCATGTATGGTTAGAAGTGATAATGCTTTGATTTCAATTTGGGTTTAAGCGTTCCTCTGTTTATGTAAACATTTTTTTTTTTTTTTTTTTTTTTATCTTATGATGAATCATTAATTTCGTCAAACATTCTTTCTTGTAATTTCCTGTTTTATAAACAAACCAGTGTTATGACGAGGAGCAACTAGACAATATATACCTACCTCGGAGATAGTTTTGTTTGTCTTTTTTTGTAAAGAAAATCCTCAAAGCATTTATGGGCGGATTGGTCGAGTGGTTAACACTCCGGCCTTCCAAGCAGGCGGCCGGGGTTTGATCCCCTAAGTAATCGTACGCATGGAATATTCAGAGAAAGTGATTTTCTCCTCCCCACAACCCAGGTGGAATATGAAATAGTCTGGGGTGGATGTTACGGTATCTGCGCTGTGGCATTCAAGTGAGGTGGCACTATAAATGATACCGTTGGAAGTACGTTCCCACTACAAAAAGAACACAAAACATCTCCAGCACACGCGCAGGCATTCACACATAGGTAGAAATTAGCCAGGTGGTAGAGGACTAGTAGTTAGCGCCTGATAAGGCAACTACTGCGAATTCCTCAAAACTGTATTGATTAATGTATATGCTAATTGTATTCATTGCTTTAATAGGATGCTATATCGAATGTTGTATATTTATTTATTTAACCGACAGTTATTATATCAAATTAGACTGACANTGCTATATCGAATGTTGTATATTTATTTATTTATTTAACCGACAGTTATTATATCAAATTAGACTGACACGGACTTCCTCTCTTTTTTGTTAAAGGGTTTGTGACCGGACTAACGAAGTTCAACTGCATGAAGAACCCTGTTTTCAGCTCGACAAGGTTCCATTTGTGGGCAAATCAAATCTTTTTAATTAAAACAAGAACTCATTTTAATACATTAATCTACGTATAAATCGTCATACAACGTATCATAAAGAATAGATGTTTACTTTGTCTGGCTTACTGTACTGAAAACCCATTTTTAAATTGGTGCTTTCTTATTCTATTTTTCATTATTGTTTCAGGCTTACTGCTAAAATGTCCATTTCAATTGTTTTCACAAATTATTTAACATCGTACTCGCTGTAGAATGTTTTTGGGTTACCGCCCTTCTACAGTCTTACTGAGGACAAGTGTCTTTATGTTAATGTCATATATATTTTGAATGATTACATAAGCAACAAATAATAACGTCAAACAGTTTATTAACATTCACAACAGAGTTAAGAACACAACGTTGTACCATGAAACATTGTACAGCATCAAAGAATAGCAACTGTGTTAACTGTAAATACAGTTTATATACAGCAGACACGCCTCACACTGAGTATTCAATATGTGCAGCAAAGGATGCAAATGCTTACAATGCAATGGTCATTTTAAGTAGATGCTCGTATCATCAAATGAGTCTTACTTTAAGAGTGACATCGTTAAGTTCACATATTATCTTTGGAATGCTGCGTTCCTGATGAAACTTAAATGTAAACCAAAGACTGCAATAACTAAATGAAATTGTAATTATTGAAGTAAGTTCTTCATTTCCATTTCAATGTGCAAGCTGTATTGGCTCTCTTAGTATAGAATTCATATCAATTTGCAATGAAAGCTAATCATCATCCATTCGTTTCAAAGGCCTCTATTTTCCTCATATATATAACATGCAATGTTACACAGTAACCAAATTTGACTTTCAAAGTGTTAATCAGGAATCCAAATACACATGAATGTGAATTCCGTCTTTGCGTATTGCAGAGTTATCCTCTCTTGGGAGCAGGGATTGATTGTTACGTCATTGGTTTGTTTGAGAAAATTACGTCGTTTTCTCAAAAATTGATGACCTTACTCTCACAAACAAGTGACGTAACAATCAATACCTGCTCCCAAGAGAAGATAACTCTGCAATACGCAAAGACGGAAGCAATATCGTGGGAAAAGTCAATTTAAAACAAAATGTTTAAAACTCTTAATACAACAGTAATGTACACTATAATACAATAGCAAAGCTGCCCTAGGTGTTGGTTTAAACATACACAAATAAAGAGCTATTTCCAAACCATTCACTTCACTGTTCCAAACATACAGCCAAAGTTGAAATGTCTTGATCCATCCATCAAATATAACGATTTTTTCTTCGTTTATTTGAAAATTAAACTTAAATTCCTAAATATTATATAAATCATATTTTTAAACATGTCAAAGGCGAAATTAATGCTTCACGCAAATGATTTCTACTATTAAAGGGGCGACAATTTGACTGGGCGGAAAATTTACCGGTATGCAGTATATTAAACAAACACAAATATTACTAGATTTTGATGCACAAATATAGATAGATCTTAAATTTATGGACCAACTCACCTAAATATTTCTAGGTTTAAATGAATCAATCAGACATATCAAATATATGTATGTAGGTGTAAAATATATCGGTCGAACATAACCTAGATCCATAATCATTCGTTCCATGTGAAGCTAGGTATTCTACGCACGGTGGCTCCACTCTCCGGCCTGCTTACATAGGCACATTGAAATGGTCATTGCAATCAACTGAAAAGATATGACAATACAAATGAAAATAGGTTTTATTTTTAATCAAAGGACAATTGGGCATGTAAAAAGCTAACCAAGTCAAACAGCATTAACAGTAAGACAATTACAATTCTTCAGAATTAGAATGAATGTGTACCCTTGATGTGGTTCTCATGAATTGAAACCCTTTTTCTGTCAGGAAAGATATTCAGTTTTTAAAGTATTTTTGAGTGCTTTGCAGTCAAGATTAATCTAAATGTTATTTTCATTACAGTATTTTTTTCTCCAAACATAGGGACGATTTGAATAGTTTTTATATGACCCTTGTCAAATTGAATGTATGTTGCATTGATATCAAATTAAGGTGTATTTGTTAGTATACACATAATTCGCCATGATTGAAAGGTAAAATATAACGTATAAAGGTATATTTGCACCATGTAATTTTACACTATACAACGAACCTTAACAATTTACTCCATACAATGTATCCCCCAATGTTACAATGTATCAAGCAATAGTGCATTATACAAAGTACCATATTCCGACTTTTCGTATTGCAGAGTTATCTGCTCTTGTGAGCAGGTATTGATTGTTATGTCATTTGTTTGTGAGAGTAACGTCATCCATTTTTGAGGACACGACGTAATTTTCTCACACAAACCAATAACGTAACAATCAATACCTGCTCACAAGAGAAGATAATTCTGCAATACGCAAAGACGGAATACTGTTTACACTGTAGGTTTATCATTTTTTTCTTCGTTAATGATTTATTTATTAAAATGTTCATCTTGTTATCAAAAAAGATTCCGATTGGTAGTTACAGTTTTTTGGCATTGGTATGCTTTTCAACAAAATCTAATATTTTTCTCTCCTTCAAATAGATCGAGACATTGTATGAATACAAAATAAGTATACGTGTACCATCCAATTAAACACATGTGAATAAACACACATAGGATTATAGATATAACCGTGTAATTTATGCTATCAATATATATGATAGGTTTATCTGATAAGCAACAGTTATATGATATCAATATATATGATAGGTTTATCTGATAAGCAACAGTTATATAATCTATCAATATATATGATAGGTTTATCTGATAAGCAACAGTTATTTGCTATCAATATATATGATAGGTTTATCTGACAAGCAACAGTTATATGCTATCAAGATATATGAAAGGATTATGTCAAGCAACAGTTATTTGCTATCAATATATATAATATGTTTATATGATAAGAATCAGTTATATGCTGTCACGATATATGATAGGTTTATCTATGCTATCAAGATATATGATAGGTTTATCTGATAAGCAACATTTATATGCTATCAAGATATATGATAGGTTTATGTCAAGCAACAGCTATATGCTATCAAGATATATGATAGGTTTATGTCAAGCAACAGCTATATGCTATCAAGATATATGATAGGTTTATGTCAAGCAACAGCTATATGCTATCAAGATATATGATAGGTTTATATGATAAGCAACAGTAATATGCTATCAAGATATATAATATGTTTATATGATAAGCAACAGTTATTTGCTATCAAGATATATGATAGGTTTATATGATAAGCAACAGTAATATGCTATCAAGATATATAATATGTTTATATGATAAGCAACAGTTATTTGCTATCAAGATATATAATATGTTTATATGATAAGCAACAGTTATTTGCTATCAAGATATATAATAGGTTTATATGATAAGAAACAGGTATGTGCTATCAAGATATATGATAGGTTTATCTGATAAGCAACAGGTATATGCTATCAATATACATGATAGGTTTATCTGATAAGCAACAGTTGTATGCTATCAATATATATGATAGGTTTATCTGACAAGCAACAGTTATATGCTATCAAGATATATGAGAGGTTTATATGATAAGCAACATTTATATGCTATCAAGATATATGATAGGTTTATCTGATAAGCAACATTTATATGCTATCAAGATATATGATAGGTTTATCTGATAAGCAACAGTTATATAATCTATCAATATATATGATAGGTTTATCTGATAAGCAACAACTATATGCTATCAAGCTATATGAAAGGTTTGTCAAGCAACAGTTATTTGCTATCAAGATATATGATAGGTTTATATGATAAGCAACAGTTATATGCTATCAAGATGTATGATAGGTTTATCTGATAAGCAACAGTTATATTCTATCAAGTTATATGATAGGTTTATCTGATAAGCAACAGTTATATAATCTATCAATATATATGATAGGTGTATCTGATAAGCAACAGTTATATGCTATCAATATATTTGATAGGTTTATCTGATAAGCAACAGTTATTTGCTATCAATATATATGATAGGTTTATCTGACAAGCAACAGTTATATGCTATCAAGATATATGAGAGGTTTATATGATAAGCAACATTTATATGCTATCAAGATATATGATAGGTTTATATGATAAGCAACAGTAATATGCTATCAAGATATATAATATGTTTATATGATAAGCAACAGTTATTTGCTATCAAGATATATGATAGGTTTAGACGATAAGCAACACTTATATGCTATCATGATATATGATAGGTTTTTATGATAAGCAACACTTATATGCTATCATGATATATGATAGGTTTTTATGATAAGCAACACTTATATGCTATCATGATATATGATAGGTTTTTATGATAAGCAACAGTTATATGATATCAAGATATATGATAGGTCTTTATGATAAGCAACAGTTATATGATATCAAGATATATGATAGGTCTTTATGATAAGCAACAGTTATATGATATCAAGATATATGATAGGTTTATCTGATAAGCAACAGTTATTTGCTATCAATATATATGATAGGTTTATCTGACAAGCAACAGTTATATGCTATCAAGATATATGATAGGTTTATGTCAAGCAACAGCTATATGCTATCAAGATATATGATAGGTTTATCTGATAAGCAACAGTTATATGGTATCAATATATATGATAGGTTTATCTGATAAGCCACAGTTATATGCTATCAATATATATGATAGGTTTATCTGACAAGCAACAGTTATATGCTATCAAGATATATGAAAGGTTTATATGATAAACAACAGTTATATGCTATCAAGATATATGATAGGTTTATCTGATAAGCAACATTTATATGCTATCAAGATATATGATAGGTTTATATGATAAGCAACAGTAATATGCTATCAAGATATATAATATGTTTATATGATAAGCAACAGTTATTTGCTATCAAGATATATAATAGGTTTATATGATTAGCATCAGTTATATGCTGTCACGATATATGATAGGTTTATCTGATAAGCAACAGCTATATGCTATCAAGATATATGATAGGTTTATCTGATAAGCAACAGTTATATGCTATCAAGATATATGAAAGGTTTATGTCAAGCAACAGTTATTTGCTATCAATATATATAATATGTTTATATGATAAGAATCAGTTATATGCTGTCACGATATATGATAGGTTTATCTGATAAGCAACAGTTATATGCTATCAAGATATATGATAGGTTTATATGATAAGCAACAGTAATATGCTATCAAGATATATAATATGTTTATATGATAAGCAACAGTTATTTGCTATCAAGATATATGATAGGTTTATGTGATAAGCAACAGTTATATGCTATCAAGATATAAGATAGGTTTATAGGATAAGCAACAGTTATATGCTATCAAGATATATGATAGGTTTATATGATAAGCAACAGTTATATGCTATCAAGATATATGATAGGTTTATGCATGTCAAGCAACAGTTATATGCTATCAAGATATATGATAGGTTTATGCATGTCAAGCAACAGTTATATGCTATCAAGAAATATGATAGGTTTATATATGATAAGCAACAGTTATATGTTATCAAGATATATGATAGGTTTATATATGATAAGCAACAGTTATATGTTATCAAGATATATGATAGGTTTATGTCAAGCAACAGTTATATGCTATCAAGATATATGATAGGTTTATGTATGTCAAGCAACAGTTATATGATATCAAGAAATATAGGTTTATATATGATAAGCAACAGTTATATGTTATCAAGATATATGAAAGTTTTGCTAATATATTTGAGACCAAAATTCTATCCCATGTCTCATGAGAAATTTAGATTTTTTCAAACCATGTGAGAAAAAAAACACCACTAAAAACGGCATTTCAGTAATATCTTAAGTGCAAACAAATTTACTTTTCAAATTTCCTGAGCGACCTTTTTAAAGACATTACGAATACGTAACACAGTCACAACGGTAGTATGTACATTTGTCTACACCGTCGCCACCCTTGCAGTGTAAATACTGTATTGCACAATAAATACATATATAATATTGCTTGTACCAATAATATAATGTAACAGTTTAGTTGTTCATTAGCATATATCAGTTGACAACTGTACACACCACCTACCTGGATAAACACTACGCAGATGGACACAGCTGAAATCACCTGTACATTGTCCTTCAGCCAGGAAACCAGTTTTGTCTTACATCCCTGAATGGATAAAAAGAGCATCAAGTTCATACATACATGTACAGTATAACAAATACAATAAATTGTGAAACTACCAATAAAAAAATATAGTATAAAAATGGTCCCATCCAGGACTTTGGATTAATAATGACCTACGTGAGAAAATCTATTTACACAATACCACTAATACAATATTGTTTTTGTATTGAATATTTGAACATTTATCTTTATTCAGCCGTCAGCAAATCAAACTTGATCAACTGGGAATTTTGTGATAAAAACAACAGGACTGTACTTTGATGTGGATCTTTGTGGGAAGAACCTGCTCGTTACACATCGGCTCGTTCTGGTTGAAGCAGCAAGAGATCGGGACAGCCACCACGGAAGTGTTGAAGGTTTCAGAATGTCCCCAGTCAAACGGGCTGTTGTACCCACAACAACTAAACTAAAACAGGTACAAAAAGTCAAACGTAATAGAAGTCTCCCTGAGTAAACTCAGACTAATGTAACTGACATAACAGTTATATTACCAGAACACCATTCGATAGCACAAATTATTACTATGGTTATTTTTTTTTTCATTCTATAATATTTTTTTAATAAACAGAAATAGGAAAAGGGGCATAACTCTCGACGTTGAATAAATAAACATAAGAGAAAATGAGCGTTGTTGCATATAACTGTAGAGTGTGGTTGTTATGTCTGTGAAACGTCATTTCTTTTTCATTGAAACCGATAACGGATACTGTCGACAAGATTTGGATAAGCATTTTGCAAAATGGGAATAACTTCTATAAAAAAGTCAGGTCGTAAAATTAGCCTAGGTGCAAAACCTTACAGCATGAAAAAAAATTAGATCAGATTTGGCTAATATTTTGTAGAGGGGGCATAACTCCTATAAATCCGGTAACCCTACCAACCCTATTTGTTTGTGCCCACCCTAAACTTTTTAAGGCATTTTTCAAAAAGCACTGTTAAACTCTCCTATATAAACCATATGAAATTATTTGTAAAAATAAAATGTGTTCCCTACCTACCTACCCTAAGTGTTTCCAACATGTAACAGGAAACATATATATATATATATATATATAGTCTGGTCTAAGGAGAACAGGTGATGATTACACCGGTGAAGTTTAAGGAATTCCGGAAAAGATTAAGGTTTACTTGTCCAGACAGACGGGTGGAAGGAGGTGAACATTTCTCATTTTTATGAAGAACATTTCATTAAATTGGGATACTACTCACAACATGAATGTGATAAATTGCCGGTATAAGATTTCACAAAATAAAATCCAACAAGTGCTTTTGGTCTTTACCGGTGTTTTTTTTTTTTTTTAATTTTAAATACCTTATTTTGAAGCTAATTGAACAAAACTGAATGGGGTTGCATGGCATAGCTATGAACAACTATACCCATAAGGTGCGTATAGACTTCTATACGCTAGTTCACAGGTGAATCTACCAAATTTTCAAACAGAATTTAACAAAACAAAAACACTGCTTGTTGTACCCCTTTGTCCCCCTACCAAGGCCCTGTCCTAGACCCACTCCTAAATGAATCCACTCCTAACAAAGGCTAGCTAAGCCCCTGTCCATGTCATGTTTGATCAAAATAGATCACCGATTCTAATTAAACATAGCAAGGGAGACAACTGTCTACTGCAGCTGTTCGTGATTTCGTCCATAGTAATTCTGGACAGGCATAGGAAATCAGTCGACAACTTAATTTTCAACATGATTCGATTTGTTAAAGCCACTATACTTTACCAAATGTCCTATCAAAATCACATTTATAGCGATAATTATCCTATTTGTTTTAGGGGGTTTCTTATGAGTCTGACACGATATCACTGGTTCAATCCACAAAAATATATGTAGGAAAAAAAAACAGAAGTTTTGTACATGAAATAAATAGAAAAACTACAATGAAATGTTATTCTTGTCAAGACAACCGACATGTTGAGTTCAGCACACATGTACTTTATTTCGATAGGCAATCAATTAAAATTGGCCTCAGTGAAACGTACCTTATCCTGCAGGGTATCTATTGCAGTAGTGACCAGATTCTTCCCCGCCAAGCTGTACGACTTTAGAATAGCGTCTCCTACGTACTTATCAGGATAGCTCTCCACCTGCATGAAAAAAAAACCACCCCATTTTATTGGAAAGATTTTAGTAAGATTAACTAATCTTATTTGACATATATTAATTCGAATCCATGCAGTGTTTTAACAAAATCTTAAGAATGTGAAAATCCATTATTTATATAGGTAGCTAGTCTGAAAATGTCTCCCATTTATATCATATTGGTCAATAAATGTCACAATATATATCCTGTACATATATAACAATATAATGGATACAAAATCACTATTAAATGACGCTTTATGAGACAAAAAAAAAGGAGGAAAATTCAACAGAGACAGGCAGGCAGCCACTAATGACAGTAATGGACATAAATATTACAGACAGACAGACAGACAGACAGGCAGACAGCCACTAATGACAGCAATGGACATAAATATTACAGACAGACAGACAGTCACAGATGAAGACAAAGAAAAAGACAGAGAAATAGAACGAAAGACAAACATACAAAGGCTATGCAAATCTAGTCCGAATCATTCGGACGTTTTATCGACTTTTTTCATAGCGGTCTTTAGTCGATTAACCGACGACAGACCGATATGAAAAAAGTCGATAAAACGTCAGAATAATTCGGACTATGCAAATCCGACTTCCCATCGACTTTAAAGGGGAAGCATGTAATGAAAATATGGTTCAATAAATTAATTTAGTCGATAACTTTAAAAGTATTAATCCACATATAAAATACTGAAAAATGTACGTACATTGTCGAAGAACATGAAGCCCAAAACAGCGGCTGCAGCTTGTAATAACGTAATTAGAAGTAGGCAGGTGAAATACTGCAAAACAGAAAAACAACATTACCAGTCATTCAGAAACATGAATAATACTTATGTATAAATCGGTGTAAGACATGAAACAATGGGAGAATTGTGTGTATGGGTGGATTTTCATTTCATATTTTTTTTTTTTTTTTATAATATTGCATCTTATACAAATTTCAAAAGGAATTGGGCAACAGGCGTAATGCCTATACAAGCCCTCTCCTATTATGGGTGGATGAGGGATGTCTGCAAGCAAGTTAAACGCAGTCCAACCTCCGGTGACGTCACGCCAAAGAAAACGGCTGTTTTTACCCCACCTGACAAAATTGTCACCAGCACTAGTGTTGTCATTATCAAATTATTTATTGGTTTATTTTGTACATTTAATGGAGAAGAAATGAATCAAAGTATCTTTTTTTCAATTAACCAACGCATAAAAATGAGTAAAAAGTAGAGCGTCCGTATAGAGTTCGAGGGGTCTTGGGTACGAATCCAATTCTGGCCGTGCATTTCTCTTGTTCCTGTTACAAAAGCTTGAACATAGGTAAGTCGTCGATTGTCTATTGTATATACTTACACTTCCCAGAAGACATCTGTTTTCAGTGAGCGCTCCCCAGCAACCAATCAGCGATATGAATGAGATGAATCCCCCAACAGCAATCAGCATGTAGGACGCTTTGGACAATAGGCTGGCCTCCAAAAGGATAAGGAACTTTGACCCCTCCAGCATCACCCAAAAGCCTAGTCCTAACACCCCTAGTCCTGCCAACTGAGTTGTTATTTTAATGTTATTAGAGCAAAGTACAAAATGGAAGTATTATTCTCATTGATACTCTACATTCTCTATTCCGTCTTTTCGTATTGCAGTGTTATCTGCTCTTGTGAGCAGGTATTGATTGGTCGGGCATTGGTTTGTGTGAGAACATTACGCCGTTTTCTCGAAAATTGATGACGTTGCTCTCACAAACAAATGACGTAACAATCAATACCTACTCACAAGAGAAGATAACTCTGCAATACACAAAGACGGAATATTGTAAATGACGCACCAAAAGTCGTCAATCACAAATTGATTTTCAAATTTATACTATAATTGTATTTGTACTTACACTATTTTTTCTGGTGAGTTATTCTCATCATATTTTTTCAATTAATCCATATTTTTTTCAGATCATCATCAATTTCTTTTATTACTTAAAGAGACAGCAACGATTGCGTTTGAAGTTAAATTTCAGCAACGTCACTTTGACGTTAAGAAGGAAACATCTACATCTGAAAAAAATTGCCATAATTTATTCATGATTAATAAATAACCTAGAAACTAAACATTATGAACGTTTAAATTGATGAGCTCTAGATTATTTTCTTCCGTTATACAGATTTTCTGTATAAACTGAATGAGAAATAAATTGAGGCGCAGTCACATAGAATCCAATAGGGTAGAATAATTATGGTGACGAAATACTTTTGGCAAGTCATTAAATTAATTATTCTGTCAAGAAAATATTGAATGGGAACACTTAACTCTTGAATAGAGATAAGCAGTATCTTCCGTAGTATTGTCTAAATAATGTACAAACAAAATATTTTAAACTCCTGTGCAATTATCCCATAAACAATTGTGGAAATTGCCTAGTGGTGATTTAAAAGTATGAGTTGATACACAAGTGATTACTTAGAAATGGATTTTTTCCTGTGATTTCTTTTTTCAATCTCGGACTTGAGCACGGCTATTAAAACGAGCCAATCGATTCGAGACACTTGCTCAATAGTAAACTCAAATAGTCTAAGATAAATTTTATTTTGACTCCTAGGGGATAAATAGCATAAGTTTTGCAGAGCTTTTTACAGTGGTAACAAGATTATTTTCTAACTGAGGAAACTTCTTTTCAAATTTTGAGGAAACTAAGATCGACCGCTTTAACTACTGTGGACCACAGTATTTGGACCTAAACTAAGGTGTTCATCGTAGTTTTTTTTAATGTTTTAGGGGTTTATTATCATTGAGGGTGTCATTTTTACCGAAAGTCTATCTAAATCCCTAAAACATGCAAAATTACTCTGAACACTTTAGTTTAGGTCCAAATATAATATGTAACGAAAGCTCAGGTCCCTGTGCTGTGGACCTTAACTTTAACAACATTATACATTGTACAGGATTAGACAGATTATGATTATGACAATACAATTTTGTACTTACCAGACATATAATGTTAAAGACAAGTAGTGTAGATTTCATACAATTCGCCATCGTTTTTTTCTGTAAAACTAAAAATAAGAAAGAATGAAGAGTTGAGAGTAAGCTTACAGTAACGTAAAAGATATCTATCTATGATCCCGTTTAACGATAGAATTCTCTTTCAATTAATCAACATATGGAATCAACATATACTTACAACTGTACAAAACAAATAAATGGAAACTTCAATCCGTGATTTGTGCTTTTTGAGCGTCAAGTTCCTAGTACACAAAATATAAAACTTGCAGACGACGTCTTCCGGGAGGGGAGATAACTTAATCTTAATATACTTTCATATCTGACTGATTATCTCCCTTAGTACCTGCTGTCTGACCTGTTCTTCCTAGTGACTCCCGGTTACTTATCTTGTCTTGACATCAAATTAAGTCGTATGTGTTTAATCAGGGGCGCATTGAAATTGAGTTAATTTATTCTTAAGAAGTAATTCATATCCCCCATAACAACAACCACCTCTTTTTTTTTAAAGGGAAAAAGACCTCAAATAAAGATAATTTTCAGTTATATTAAAAATATGCCAAGAAATTATTTCTCAAGATGTGTGTTTATTATTATACTTCAAAGTTGAACCCCTTAAAAAGGGGGAAAATGATGTAAATGTCATGAATGAAGTTGCTAATTATTTTCTATATTAAAAACTTTTCACATATATAAACGTCTCACAACAGGTCTACGACAGAACAGTGTGGAAAATCCTAGGACAGTCGTGGGAGTGTCATACGAAATTCGAGTGATTTGCGACAAAAATAATGTCTTTGACCCTTTGCGTAGAGTTTTGGAACGTCAGGCCTATTTCGTAGGTCTGTCATACAATACCCTACGACTGTGTTACGATAGACCTACGTTTTCGGGGATCATCACAGGCCCTCAGAGTTTTACGATTGCCATACGTTAATTATTTTTTTTAAATCCAAGACCGTTCTACCAATGTTAACACGTAAATATTACCACTCTCTCTAAGTTACGACAGTCGTGCACAGGCTATATAGTCGTAACTAGAGCTGTCGAGATTGAGCGACGGTACAATAGCCGCAACAGCCGAGCATCGCAGAACTGTCCTATGCCGATTTTCTTGTAACTTCAATCATATGGGATGATACGACGGTCGTTATTCCGCCATACGACTTGACTTCGACAGTCTTTTAAACTTATTTTCGCGTGAAGTTGTACAACACATAAAGTTTTCAAATCTCCCTCCCAAAAATGCGTCCGACCTTTCTGTCGTAGCCCCGCTATAATCGTTAAAAAAAGCCGATAATTATGATAAAACATCGAAGATGGGATGAGAAACAGAATTGAGTTTTACAATCGTTCACATGGGACATGATAATCAAGATACAACATTATTTTGAGACCATTCCTGGTGTATAGCATTATTATCTGACATTTAAGTGCTTTAAATAAACGTTTAAGGTCTGTTTCGGTATCTCTTCGATTCCAGCTTTCGCCTTGTCGTTTCTATAAGTTTGAGTCTTTTTTGAGGCACATTTGTTGAACAGCCATACTACAATTATGGAAGCCTGTTGGGACCATGATAAGTTTCTGTCCTTGTCTAATATCGCGAAATCGTGAAATAGCTATCTTCTGCGTTGCGTCATTTCCCCACTTGATTCTATGTTGTTGTTATTTATTCAAAAAAGTTCGTGACTTCGTTTGATATCCAATTTTGTTAAAGCTTCATATCCTGTTTTATATCCTGACTTATCCAGCGTTGCCTCTAGTATCTATATTAATAATCGTAGCTCAGTTGTTGAGATATCACTTT
This sequence comes from Mizuhopecten yessoensis, assembly GCF_002113885.1. Taxonomy (NCBI): domain Eukaryota; kingdom Metazoa; phylum Mollusca; class Bivalvia; order Pectinida; family Pectinidae; genus Mizuhopecten; species Mizuhopecten yessoensis. The sequence continues at coordinate 850,859 of NW_018404481.1, forward strand.
CCCATAGGCACAGTGTTAAATTTTGCCGTTACTGTGTAACATCAAATTCGAAATAGCTACGGGCGAACTTGTACTTAAGATATTACGTTTTCGCTATATTTCGTGTTTCTTTGAAATATTTATGGGGCGTTAAATATAGCCCTAACAAGGTACCATACTATATATGCTGGTACATGGTCTAGTCTCGATGCAGTACTGTCGTGAAAATACCCTGCCTTTGTTGTCTGTTCACGTCACTGAAATTAAACTGCAAAATTTAGATAAATTGGTACCAATGGCCGTTACCATAAGATTATCTCCAGTGGCGAATACAGTATTCCAAGAAGGATTGGGGAAGATTGGCGGTTGCATTTTTCAGACCATCAGATTCCAGAGACCTCTTCGAATTTCCAAGGGTTGCTTACGCTCACTTACAGTCTATGCACCCCAGGAATACGCAATGACGAAATAGAAGAATCTATAAGCGCCACCTTGTGGACGATACAAGTAGAGTAGTTTGATAAGAAGATGTAAATCAAAAGATTCGCGCGGCTGCATAACTGTAAATCGACTGGATTTTATGTTGTACATCGCTCCTCTGTTAGATTTCAAAGGAGAATTAATGGTATTAGCCTGGCGATTGGTCATTTTGTTTTTACCTGAAACCAATCAAATAGCTAACTGTACGTATGTCTTTGATTTTGTCATTACCTATTCTAGGGGTCTAGAGAACATAACAGAGAGCGGCTAAACGTTTTTTTTAAAAAACACATTTGATCCATAAGCCATTGAATAAACTGGATAGCCCTTCATCCCAGCATGGTACTGGCCAAATATCATCACCCTGGGTCTCTTGGTTGTTCAAAAGAAGTTGTTTAAAGTTTTGAACATACGACACTTGTGACCTTGAAGAACGGTCAAGGTCAATTATTTGAATAAACTTGATAGCCCTTCATCCCAGCATGGTGCTGGCCAAACGTCATCACCCTAGGTTTCTTGGTTGTTCAAAAGAAGTTGTTTAAAGTCTTAAACACATTTGACCTTGAAGCACGGTCAAGGTCATTTATTTGAATAAACGTGATAGCATGCTTCATCCTAGCATGCTACTGGCAAAATATCATAACCCTAAGCTACTTTGTTCTTCAGATGTTGTTAAAAGTTGACCCACCATGACATAAGCTCACTTGGCATATCAGTTTCCGTTTTGAATGTTAACATAGATCTAATGTCTAGTGTCCTGTGTCACCGATTAGATGCTTTATTGATATTTGTTACCACAAAGGGCTTAAACAAGTGACAGTGGTATGTATTAATTACGATAAAAATGATTTCCTTGACTCAAGTGCGTATTCGTGAGACCATTTTCGTGCTCAATCCCAATTTCTTGTGCCAGTGATAAAGTGTTAAAACATCTATTTTGTCTTTTTGACTTTTAACTCAGTCACCCCTGAAACTTCAAAATGAACTATTCCAACCTTTGAATTGACATGCCATAAACTCATTCACCCCTGAAATTTTATGATAAACTATTCAAACCTTTGAATTGGAAGAGTTCAAATTTTGTCTTCAAGGAAGAATGAGTTAAGACAAAATTTTTGTAGGGGTTAGTGATGTCTTTCAATTTGCTTTTAAAACCTCCCAAGTTTCCTTATTAACTTCAAGATCTAATTTTTCTTTGTACATCGACGCTAAAATATATTTTGTTCTACCTGACATAAGATACAATCAACATTTTTTGCATTAGAGAGTTATCCAACATGTCATTTGGAACTAACTAAGAAAGTGACTAAAATTCCATATTACAATATCATAATACTGTTTCTCCTGATGAGAATATTAAAATCCTACTAAAATCAGCATGATTTCCTTGGTATCTGATAGCACTAAAGATGAGGAACGATACATAAATGTCACTTTACCATCCGAATCGGCCTCTCCGCATTGATCACCCATAAACTCACACATGTGATACCCCCCTCCCAATCCCCCACTCCCCATTGATCACCCATAAACTCACACATGTGATATCTCCCTATTTCAAGGGGAGTCTCTCTACATTTTACTTTTAACACTTAAACTCTATCTAAAGTTACAGAATCTCCCTCACAACTGATTGCAAAGTAAGAAAAAGTGTCTATAAACACCAATAAGCGATTTTTCTGTTTAGAAAGCATTGGATCAGTAGCAATTACATAATTAACTCATTCACCCCTGAAGACACACTTAAACACTTCTAAGTCAAAGGTTGGACTAGTTCATTATGAAATTTCAGGGGTGAATGAGTTAAGTCTGACTTTATGAATATTGTTCTATATGGAAGAAAATTCAATATTCTGATTCTGGCAAACATTATGCTTGTAATGGAAATCTCCCTACCAAAACCTCAATCTGTCTACCAGTGGAGGTGACGATCTTTCTACATGAGGTCTGAAGTCATCACATGTATGGCAGACCCACAAAAAAACTGAATCCGAAAACGAACTCTGATGCATGGATAATTTAATAATGAAATAAAAAGCTGACATTGGCACACGACAGTAGCATGTGTAATTTATAGTGCTTATCAAACACGCGTTCACTCAGGCACTACAAATTCTGTTAGGAGTTACCTCATTAAACAATGTACAAGACAGCCTTGACCTCTGTTACCATGGTAACTGTCCTTGACCTCTGTTACCATGGTAATCGTCACACATCTGACATCTTATGTAAATTAGAACTTTTTTTTTTTGGAACATTGATAACATATTTAATATTCAGGATAATTTTTACACTAGTGATATTTTTGGTAAGATTTCACGCATTCAACATAATAGCAAACTTTTGTAGTAATCCTGCAGAACAATCTGAACCATAAATGAAACACTGCATGAACTGGAATTTTCTCATATCAATTAAAAAATAACACTGTGTGAAATAAAAGGCTATACACAATATTAAAAATGTTAGGATTTCTGGAGGGAAACTAGAATTAAAGAAATCAACGAAACTCAACAAAAGCAATTGCTACATGGGAAGAAGCTTTGTTTCCAATGACAACGCTGGCAAATATATATATATATACCAATGTTATGTTCCTCAAGTACATTTGTGTAGAATGTACAAATAAAAAAGAGTTCAGAAATTACATTATTTTACAGCCTATGAAACTAGTACCAATACCACCAATTATTTGCCAAATTCTACATTTTTCATAAACTGGTACTACAACACGTTTTCAGTAAAATTAAGCATTAAATCACAGTTTCTTTGATATAAATTGTAGAAAATTACAATTCTTCACTGAATTAATAACTCTTAAAGAGCCCTTTCTTAAACAACTTTACAAACATTTCCACAGATATAATAAACACACACACATTCAAAGATGGCTCCAGTTGTTTAGTGCAGTAAATGAGCCCTGTGGGTATGCTGGTGTCTCTACCATATAAACAATACCTAGGCTTATAATATCAAACACATCCTTGATCCTCTTTTGGAAAGCGTAGCACATGTTAAATAATTTCATGACAACAAAAACATTAATTTTATCATGAGATTAAAAACCATACACAATGATGTAAGTATGTATAACAATCACATATAAGTTTAACTCATTCACTCCTGAAGACACATTTGAACTCTTCCAATTCAAAGGTTGGAATAGTTCATTATGAAATTTCAGGGGTGAATGAGTTAAATGAACATTACTGGGTCTGTAAAGTCCTCAGAAGTCACAAATTTATAAAATATAGCTAAACATAAACATTCAATGCCGATTTCCAACCAGAACACCCAACATCAGCTTTAAGAGTCTCTTGTAAATGATCATTGAAAAATGGGAAGCTCAAAATAAGTTGACAATAAGCTGTTATTGAATGACGAAAACAATGCTAAAGTTTGCTTTTGGTCAATGTCATCAAATGAAATGAAGAAAAGGCTTAGAAACCGTATTTCTTTCAAAAGATCATTAGTAAATACCTTAAGTGTTCTTGTCGACTTCCTCGCCTAGACCTATATGTCACAGACCCATCACTCCCAAATAAAAATTTATCAGAAATGGGACATAACTCCCATAAAACAGCCGAAAATAAGTTATAAATCTCAAGGGCAGAATTACTGAAATGCTTATTTTGTGTACAAAGTTTCATATATATCAGTTGAGAAGGTAAGCCGCATTGCTAGAATTTGGTTTGGTTTGTTTGTGTTTTACATCCTATTAACAGCTATAGTCATTTAAGGACGTGCCAGGTTTTGGTGGTGGAGAAAAGCCGTAGTTCTCGGGGAAAAAACCACCGACCTACGGCTAGTACCTGGCGACTGCCCCACATAGGCCTTGAACCCGCGATCCAGTGGTGGAGGGCTATCCTGTTTTTAAAGAAATTCCTCGAAAACTGACTGTAGAATTATTCTGATTAGTGATGGGCAATCTGTTTAAAGGTGGGTTTTTTCTACACTTCCATTATTTTTTTTACATTACCATCAATCATATATTAACAATAAATGACTTTCAATGCAAACTTTACATATATTTGACACTTCAGTTCAGTATGGAACCAATTATATCGATTATGAAATTGGTACAACTGATGCATACATCATACAGGGCAAAAAAAATGATTTTCATCAGCCATAACAAATTCTGATCATTTCCATATCCTCCTAAGTTCACAACATTGATTTATTTCTATAGATGTATTGACAATGCCTATATGCTGTAATCTATTACCAAGTATAAAAATGAATAAATAGGTACTCAAATTGGCCTAAGACTCTATATTTGAACATACAGGCCTGAGCAATCGTCAAATTGATTTCAGAATGAGGTAATGCTGCTATTGACGGAAACAAAATATTTCACCCTAAAATCTCGATAATAAGCCTGATCTGAAAATAGGCATATTTTGAAAGTAAGCCCTGGATTCCTTGCAGTCAAATATATCTTGATAAAAAGAAGTCTTTGAAAATAGTCAACCTAAACAGGTTTACAAGTAAATATAACTTCACATGACTTACTATTGCATCAATTTTATAAGAAAAAAAGAGAAATTAATTTGATTTTCTGAAGAAAATTGTTATTTTTCCATGCAAAAAAAAGAAGGACTGGAAGATAAGCCACTGATGGCTTACTGCCTAAATGATTTCAAAAATAAGACTTCATTGCAAATAAGCAGGCTTCGAAAAGAAGCCTGGGTTTCCGTACTAAAATGAAAATAAGCCAGCTTTGCAAATAAGCCTTGGATTTCTTTCTAAAATGAAAATAAGCAAGCATTGAAAATAAGCCTGGTATTTCTTTCTAAAATGACAATAAGCCGGGGCTTCTTATAAAGATTTTAGGGTATTTATTCCTGGATCTTTTTATCAATTAACTTATTCACAGCACAATAATTAATGGCTCTTAGATATTATTTAATGGCTCTTAGATATTATTTAATGACCAAACATATGTAGTTGATATATAGTTTACTTTGGTGAGTGGATTAAAAAGTATTAAATCAATGCTATGTTTTAAAGTGAGTCAAACGTTAACCCATCTGGAATATATTCGAGTCAAATTTAAGATGATTATAAAAATGATGGTTTTTTTATATATATATATATAAAACATGATGTTTATACTAGACATTATGTATCTCTGTCGGAGAAATTGTTTGATAATTTGGGAAATTACCTTAGAAAGTGGGTTAACATAATTCATCCAAAAATTGTGTTAGCGTTCATCCTTAATCCTAGCTATATATATCACAAATATAATTACTCCAGGCCTTTTGGATCATTGAAAGAAACTATTTGAAGTTTTTAAAAGATACTAGACCTAAAACTGGGTGAAGGTAATTTACTTGAACAAATCTGATAGCCATCCTAGATACAACCCAATCATTATCAATGTAGGCCTTTTTAATGTTCTTAAGAAGAAGTTGTTTAATTTTTTAACATATTTACCCCCATGACCTGTGAAAGAAGGTCAAGGTCAATCAATTGGACAAAGCTGACAGCCTTTCACTTCAGAAAGCAAAAGGCACACTATCAAAAGATTTGACAAATATCTTGTTTTTCAACTGGTTATAGAGAAGAATTGGAAAATGTGAAATGATAATGCATAGCACACAGAGATGGACAAACACATTGATGGCATTAGGTCACAGTGTTTGGCTCTGAAGACCTAGAAATATGGCAACATGAAATACTGAAGTATACACATTAAGTAATATATCGTCATAATAAATAATCTTAACCTAATTTGTGGTTCTAGGACAAATAAATATGTTGTTAGCTCATAACATGCAGTTCTATCTTTGTACTCGGGACACTTTTGAAGAGAAAAGAAGGTCTTTTCTTGACGAATGCAGAAATGTTGTACATGACCATTTGCTAAGAAAAATGCATTTTTCAAATTGTCCAACTTTTGGGCTCGATTACCAGGGTTCTCCTGTATAACACTACATGATCAATGTATGATAACGTATGACACCATGTATGACAATGTATATTTACCATGTATGACATTGAACATTAATCATGTATGACATAGTATATTGGCCATGTATGACATTGCAATTGTGTCACAATGTACAATTGTCTTTCTGGAGCAATTTTCTTTTTATGAATTTTCTTCTACCATAATAAACAGGCCAAATTGTTTGTTTTTGTATAAGACTTATACTGTCCCACTAATGTTCAATTGTTGCATTGTCCAATCTATACACTGCTGGCCAGCTGTGCTAGTTCTTGACCTATACACTGCAGGTCAGCTGTGCTAGTTCTTGACCTATACACTTCATAGTCTGGACACTTTTGAAGAGAAAAGAATATCTTTGAAATGGTGACTTTTCTTGACGAATGCAGAAATGTTGTACATTAGCATTTCCTAAGAAAAATGCATTTTCAAATTGTCCAACTTTTGGGCTAGATGACCAGGGTTCTACTGTATAACAATACTGTATAACACTACTGTATAACACTACTGTATAACACTACATGACCAATGTATGATAACGTATGACACCATGTATGACAATGAACATTACTCATGTATGACAATGTATAATTACCATGTATGACATTGAACATTACTCATGTATGACAATGTATATTTACCATGTATGACATTGAACATTACTCATGTATGACATAGTATATTTACCATGTATGACTTTGAACATTACTCATGCATGACATAGTATATTGGCCATGTATGACATTGCAATTGTGTAACAATGTCAATTGTCTTTCTTGAGCAATTTTCTTTTGATGAATTTTCTTCTATCATAATAAACAGGTCAAATTGTTTGTTTTAGTATAAGACTTGTACTGTTCCACTAATGTTCAATTGTTGTATTGTCCAATCTATACACTACTGGTGAACTGTTCTAGTGCTTGACCTATATACCGTTGGTCAGCTGTTCTAGTGCTTGACCTAAACACTACTGGTCAGCTGTGCTAGTACTTGGTCAACTGTTCTAGTGCTTGACCTTTACACTGCAGGTCAGCTGTTCTAGTACTTGACCTATACACTGCTGGTCAGCTGTGCTAGTTCTTGACCTATACACTGCTGGTCAGCTGTGCTAGTACTTGACCTATACACTGCTGGTCAGCTGTGCTAGTTCTTGACCTATACACTGCGGGTCAGCTGTTTTAGAGCTTGACCTTTACACTGCGGGTCAGCTGTTTTAGAGCTTGACCTATACACTGCTGGTCAGCTGTTCTAGTACTTGACCTTTACACTGCTGGTCAGCTCTGCTAGTTCTTGACCTATACACTGCTGGTCAGCTGTTCTAGTACTTGACCTAAACACTACTGGTCAGCTGTGCTAGTACTTGACCTATACACTGCGGGTCAGCTGTGCTAGCAATTGACCTATACACTGCTGGTCAGCTTTGCTAGTTCTTGAACTATACACTGCTGGTCAGCTGTTCTAGTACTTGACCTATACACTGCAGGTCAGCTGTTCTAGAGCTTGACCTATACACTGCTGGTTTTAATATGATTTTTTAGGATTTGTACTAAAAGGTTAATTTTTTCGTATTTTTAGCTTTGCTAGCCATGACACTTAGTCCGATGGTAAGAGAGGGGTTGTATTTTTCATGGAAAAATTGTCACTGCGAAAATCACGAAAAATTAGAACCCCACTAAAACATGACTTTGACAGTATCAGCACATGCACATGTTGGTTTCAGAAAAGGGTTGATCCACTAAATGACTTTCTTACTTAAATTGTAGACCGAGGTACATGCATTGGCCAATACAAGTTTGTTTACAGTGCTTCACACTAGCCAAGTTGTGTTAACTATACAATGTCATGAGACTTGGCCATTTTTGTTTCCTCTTCAACATTTTCTGGTTTTGTTGAAGAGCTGTCCTGTGTCGTTTCACTATCCGCTCTTTTGTCTTTTTCCAGGGTGTCCGCACTTGTTACTGTGAAATCCCCGACTCTGTCATATATTATCTCTTGGGATTTCTCTGGTTCCTTTTCCTCTAGTTCTGGCAAGGCACCAGCACCAGGAATTTCCACGGTAGAAGGTGTTTGAGAAGAACAAGTTTCTGAAACCCCAGAAGCACTAATATCAATACATTCGTTAATAGGACTTTTACTTTCACTTTCACTTTCAGTGTCTGGTTTTTCTCCATCTGAAATTCCAACATTTAAACTTTCTGACGTTTGAACTTCTTCTTGATTCTTCTCAATCTCTAAAGCATCAGGAAGCGTCAAGTCAGCCGACGACTGTTCTGTCGTAGACGACCTAACTATGTCCTTATTTTCAAGTTGCACACGAGGCTGGACGTTGACTTCGGGTCGTGCTTCAGCAATCACATTTGCAGCTGTGCCACGAAACTGCTTCTTCTGTTCGTCATCATCAATACGTTCCATCTGAGAAGTAAAATATAAAATTTGATAATGACTTGCATACATTTTTTGTCCTCAAAATTGTAGTTCGTCATGATTCTATAAAGAAGATGTGTCACCCAGAATGGACCTCATACATTTGCATTACAACAGGAACCCAACTTTCAGTTTATAAAGTGCTTTATATCAACCAACATAGATTTTATACTCCAAAAGGGTGATTCAATGTTTTATCAAAAGCTGCCTTATGGCTCTTGATAAGGAATCTTTTGACAGCGAATTTTTTATTACTCATTTGACTGTTGTCACAGATCTTCTGTCTTCACATTGAGATTCAGTGAAGAAGCCAAGTTGGGGAAAGAATCATAAATTAATACCTCTTGATCAATCTCCTGCATGGATTTTTCCATACTATCTGCAATTTCCTTGAAAAACTGGGCATTCTGACTGGTGTTGTCAGCAAGATTGGGGTCGAGAACACTGTAGCCTGGCCCAAGTCTCTGGTACTTCCTCCCTTCTTCACTAGAGTTATTCCCCTTCGTAGAGCTCTCCGTAACCATTTCTTCAGGTATAGCAGTTTCATGTTTGCTAGGACTACACATTGTCTGCATATTTCTGACAGTATTGTGATGGTTGCCATGGTGATGATGGGTAGTCATGTCTTGAATGTTGCTAGGCATTCGTTCAATATTCATGGCCTGTAAGGAATGTCCCTCACCAGAAAAGGCCGCCTGTCTTTTAGTGTCATGTTTAACAGCTCCACTGCTTCCGAATGTTATCTTCTCTTCCTGTTCCTTCAGCTGTGCCACTTTTCTATCAACGCCAGGTTCTACCTGGAAATGGCCATAAGGTTCCATGCAGAGCTCAAGTCTCCCTTCTTTGGCATTATAACGGAAAACCTACAAAGGACAATCAAGACTTTATAATATGATGTTAGTACTTGAGCATCAAAATTATGACTGAACAATAATCTTTCTTTAATAACATACAATAACTCTTTTTATTTCCAGAATCTGTTGAAAAATATGTACTTAAAAACTGGTATTTCAGATGAGCATTCTAAGATATCAAATACTCTCCAAGAAATTTGAAAATATGTGTTCTAAAATCAATATTGCTCATTATTAGATGATGAACAAGAAATTTTGAAATCAAAACTATAGAAAATGCATTTTTTCTCTTCAAATTCTAAATAACAACAAAACAACTATATGCATAATAATTTCTTAAGAATGGAGAGAAATGATGATGAAATGAAAAACTGTACCTTTCCTTCGAGAGACGGAAGCTGGCAGTGTTTACCATCCACCAGTCCGAGATCACGCTCTACCTGTTTGTAGAATAGACCCCCAACAGAGAACAGATGAGGCATGCTCTGTACCTGGGTCCAAAGATCCTTGCCAGAAATGGTTGCCATGATCGCGAGCGACGCAATACTGGCATCTAAAGTGTCATTAGCTGTGAAGTTAGAAACAAACAATAAAGATTGGGGACATAATAACAATAGCGATATAGCATGCAAGATAACAAAAAAGCATTAGTTAATAACAAGTGAACAGCTCAAAATAGTGACAAAGTACACCATAATAAATTAATAGCATGGTATTGAAGAGAAATGAAGTTGACTCATGCATAAAACCTTTAAACTTAAGGATCCCTGTCCAAATGCAGGTCAAACACTAGAGAGTTCACTGTTGTTTTTACATACCTACAGTAACCTCCCCTTACTTTCCAATGTATAGTTACAGATTTTGAGGAGGGGTAAGGAGATCCATATTATGACTACAACACTGACACACCCACAGGTCTGCAAGGGCCCCGACATGTGTTGACAGTAACACCTCCCAACCCTCAGTTTATTTTTAGTGAACTTGACCTTAGAAACTTATTCCGTCTTTGCGTATTGCAGAGTTATCTTCTCTTGCGAGCAGGTATTGATTGTTACGTCATTTGTTTGCGAGAGTAATGTCATCAATTTTTGAGAAAACGACGTAATTTTCTCACACAAACCAATGACGTAACAATCAATACCTGCTCACAAGAACGATTACTCTGCAATACGAAAAGACGGAATAAATTCCTACATATCACAGTGTAAAACCATGCTAAATCTTCAAAAGATTAGAGTCAGGATTCCGAAATGAGGACTGTACTCCCTATGATCTATTTTTAGTAAGAGTTGCCTTAACCTTAGCCCTTTGAAATTTTTTAAAACCCCTATTGCACATCTACATTTCACAGTGTATCACCATGTCAAATTTCAGAAAGATTTGTCTTTTGGCTTCCGAGATAATCTCCGGAAACAAAAGTGTTGACCTGTGACAGACAGAAAGACAGACGGTCATTGTGATAACTATAGAGCACCTGCATATCTGACGTATGGCTCTAATGGTTTTACCACAAGTATAGCAATATTGATCCTAATGGTTTTACCACAAGTATAGCAATACTGATCCAAATGGTTGTACCACAAGTATAGCAATACTGATCCTAATGCTTTTACCACAAGTATAGCAATATTGATCCTAATGGTTTTTACCACAAGTATAGCAATTCTGATCATAATGGTTTTACCACAAGTATAGTAATACTGATCCTAATGGTTTTACCACAAGTATAGCAATACTGATCATAATGGTTTTACCACAAGTATAGCAATACTAATCATAATGGTTTTTACCACAAGTATAGCAATTCTGATCATAATGGTTTTACCACAAGTATAGTAATACTGATCCTAATGGTTTTACCACAAGTATAGCAATACTGATCATAATGGTTCTCCAAGTATTGCAATACTATTGTCTGACTCCAGGGCTTCCCAACACTGGCAGTTCCTATCAATCTTTTTATATATATTTATATGTATAAACTTATCAGTAATATATATATATATAATATTTGGCTGGGGGAAATAAAATATTTGAAAAAAAAAAAAAAAAAAAAAATGTAATATTATGAATTTTCTGTAATATAGACATGTGACAGTTTAAGAGAGCCATTGGTACGTTAGTTAGTAGTGTTGACGACGCAAACAACAAGTAACAACCTTCCTGTGCATTCTTTAGACTCTGTAGGAGGGTATCGGCCGAGGCTTGGTGGGTGTCCTGTTCAAAGTGGCTCCAACTCAACCGCGGCTTGCTTGCTGCAGGCGAGGCGGACACAGCACCTAAAATAATCAAACCATTCATTTTTAAATGGAAAGAGAAACATATCACCTTATATTTCAGTCTGTGATTTCAAGAAACAGAAAAGAAAACCTTTAAATTAAACATATTTGATGTATATCTAAGGACAAACCGATTGTAGCACACCAGTCCTAAAACATTGTGTATTACTGTAAACCGCGGAAGTTGTTTATAATTTTGTGGAGCTTGATCACAGGGTTTAAATTTTGTATGACATTGTCAGGTATCAATATTGCGCTCATGAGGGAAATTTTGTATTTGATTAACAGAGAAGTGTTTTATAATGTAAAATACAATATTCAATAGGTGTTTTATCTCTATTATTCAGCAGTAAAAGTAGACAGGTCATTCTTGTATCTGTCTATATTCACGATATTAACTTTCGTTAGGTATTTAATTTCATGCTATTAATGAACGCTTATATACCGAAATTAAATCCCCCTCCCTGCAAAATAATTTTACCATCTCTAAAGTTGTGTACTAAGTCATAAGTAGTTATTGACGCCCTTGTTATACAAAACAAATCAAAAGTCTTTTTAAAATCATACAAAGCTTCAGTGTCCCCATGACCACTTTATTAACATAAATTATACAACTTTGAAACATAAATCACAAAGCAGAATAACAGACAGAACTAATTTCATTTGAAAAATTACATTACTAAACTCATCACCTTTGAATTAAATAAAAAAAAACAAAAAAAACTTTGATATACTTGTGAAATGCAATAAGATACCACTAATTAGTTTACAAGGTAATCAGCCTCTAAGTGAAGTGACCTTGAACACTTACTGAACGACTTTGACCTTCCCGCAGGTAACACAGGGTCAGGCAGCACCTCTAGAGCAATCTTGTCTCCGTGTTGAAGGTTGATAATTTGATCTGAATCTGATTCAGCCGGAGGCTTAAGCTCCTTCGGTGGAAACCCAACCCTGATTTTCTGTCGGTGGGGAGGGACATCAACAGATGATTGAATCATTTGTTGAAGGTCATCAAAAGTCAAATCCTTCTCTAGGGTCAACATGACCTTTAAAGAGAGAAAAAACACCTCTTAAGTATTTTTCTATAAAAAGAATGCTAAAATTCAGAAAGTTATTATGGGGTGTTTACAAGAACCTTCTACTTAATGATTAAAGAAGTGCACAACCTTTATTTGGCGAAATCATGATTTAGTTGCTTAATATAATGCATGTTTATTCTGTACAGTGTAAATTCCTTCTGCACTAAGCTTGATTCTTTAGTTATATTAAAATCAAAAGGACATCACATTTCTTCCAAAACAAAACTAGTCTTTGAGTATAAGCAACAACTCAGTCTGCAGAAAATTTTACCTTAGAAGAATTTACATATTGTACATACATTAATTAGCACATTATCCAATTTTAACATATTAGCACATTATCCAATTTTAACATATTAGCACATTATCAAATTATAACATATGAGCACATTATCAAATTTTAACATACATTTTTTATGTATAAGCACATTATCAAATTTTAACATAGTAGCACATTGATAAATTAAAATATATGCAATAGACAACAATATTCAGAACTTTAATTGATGCAATCATAATTTAGTGCAATATTTAAACGATGAAAGGCACTAAAAACACATTAAATTATTAATTTTAAAATATTAATGTTAACATTAGATATTACGGAACCAAAAAAATTTGCTGGTTGCTTGTTTTGCAGAAATATTGTTTCCTAAAACAAATTTGCAAAAACACCCAGGGAAAAAACAACATTTACACCATCTTCCCAAGTCAGTACTGGTCCAAATCTGCCGTGTTTTGTGAAGAGTTCAAAATAAATGTCTGTAAATTAGTTAAGAATTGATATCTGCACTTAAAACAATATCATGTTTCCCCATAAAAGAAGGCAAAAATATTCATAAAATGTTCAGAAGAAAATTCGACAACAAGGACTAGGGCGTTAGGAATGTACATTATTACCTGTCTTCCATCAGAAGTTGCCAAGCGAACCTTTTTCTGCCTATTCTTCGTTGCTTGTGTAGTTTCCATCGGAACATGAGAAGGGCTGACATTTTCTGTTTTCTTCGCAGTGATATCAGATTTTGACTATAACAACAACATGACTGGTGTGATTTAAGGTTCAGTGAAATTTTGGGATGTTTCAAACTTTGCGGAACCATCGGGAAAACTATAAATCATTGAGCCTTCGACTCAGGAATGTTGAACTTCAAACATCTTTGAGATCCTGTATATACTGCGTAAGTGCAAATGTGATCGTTAAGTGAGGGAACACGAGGCAGAAATTGCATAATTTGCGTAAGAAGTCAAACATAGTTTCAGTTGTAAAGAGGCAATAATCCTTTGACGCCCAACAGAATACTTGTACACTATGATAAAGATTTATATTTTTGAATTACTGAGGCTTGGGCCAAGATTCTGTAACATCCCGACCCTGCCTTGTACATCAGCTGGGATTTTGATAGCAGCAATCATAGCCCTCGACTGAGATAACCCGAATTCACCCAGTAACACTATAACAGGTATATACATGCAATAGATTTTATCAATAAAAACTTTTTTTGAATACAACTTTGCCCCAGTATCACTAATATTTTAAGTCAGCCTCAATTTTGTTTTTAAATAACAAAACAGATAGTATCAAGGTTGTCACATTTGCATTTAATTAATACTTTCAATACATTTTTCGAGATAAATTTGACTGACCTTTTTTGGACTGGACTTGGCGGCTAGGGCAGCAATCTCCTTTGTCTTTCTCTGTTGATGTTTCGGAGCCTGACTCTCCACTTGCTTACGAACATTTTTCTCCGTCTCACTCATGGTCAACTCCTCTTTGTGTAGGGTTTTTTGCTGAAACGTACAAAAATGTGTGTGATGTCACAGATTCATGCTAGTTTCTACATGTTGATTTCCATGCATCATGTCTTGCATATTGATTTGCTTCACATCTTGATTCATCAATACATTAAATTAAAATATTGCTTGATTGTGAGATAATTTTATTTGAACAATTATATTTTTAAAAAAAAATAACAATGTTTAAGATGAATTCCCAA
Source organism: Mizuhopecten yessoensis (assembly GCF_002113885.1). Lineage (NCBI taxonomy): Eukaryota > Metazoa > Mollusca > Bivalvia > Pectinida > Pectinidae > Mizuhopecten > Mizuhopecten yessoensis. The sequence continues at coordinate 865,904 of NW_018404481.1, forward strand.
ATTTTGATTCATATGGGTGTTGGAGTTGTTTATATTTTTGTTCGTTTCAGAGTGATATCTACCGGTACGTAACAAAAAATCCATAATAAATCATTTACCCGTATATTCACAGCAACTCGTCATTTTCTTATATACAATTAATAGTCTAAATTAGTGATTGCAACTTTGGATGACCTTTACCTTATAGCCTATCATTATGAAATTGGATGACCTTTACCTTATAGCTGGTCAGTATTAATTTGGATGACCTTTACCTTATAGCCAGTCATTATAAATTAGAAGGACCTTTATACCTTATAGCTGGTCAGTATGAATTGGATGACCTTAACCTTATAGCCGGTCATTATGAAATTGGATGACCTTTACCTTATAGCTGGTCAGTATTAATTTGGATGACCTTTACCTTATAGCAAGTCATTATAAATTAGAAGGACCTTTATACCTTATAGCTGGTCAGTATGAATTGGATGACCTTTACCTTATAGCCGGTCATTATGAATTTGGATGACTTTTACCTTATAGCCGGTCATTATGAATTTGGATGACTTTTACCTTAAAGCTGGTCAGTATGAATTGGATGACCTTTACCTTATAGTCAGTCATTATGAATTTGGATGACCTTTACCTTATAGCCATGCCAGTCAGTATGAATTTGGATGACTTTTATACCTTATAGCTATTCTGTATGAATTTGGATGACCTTTACCTTATAGCTAGTCTGTATGAATTTGGATGACTTTTACACCTTATAGCTGGTCATTAAGAATTTGGATGACTTTTATACCTTATAGCTGGTCATTATGAAATTGGATGACATTTACCTTATAACCGGTCAGTATGATTTTAGAGGGTATATCAGATGACCACAGAGGGTCATCAGCCATGTCAACATCCTGTGATCCCTCGGCTTCCTCCAGTTGACTGGTCTCCTGACTGGCAGTGTTGCGTAAGATGGTGTCGACTACCTGTTGGACAAGTCGTTCACTACCAAATTCACCTGCAAATAGAGTAGATACTCATTATGCAATTCATCCACAAACGAAATTACAGACACACAATTTAACACACAATGAATACATCTCCAAGCATTATGCAAACACGAAAATATTTTATTGAATATCAAAGTACGAAAACATTGTCAATATATTGTTGATAACTGAACTTAACACATGACACTACCCAATGTATGTACAAATATTTTAAGAATATATAGTAAAACCTTTTTATACTATCATCATTTGTCATTTTGACATTTAAAAGGGGTTTGGTGATAAATTGAGGGACACATAAGAAGAATTTTTCAAGAAAAAAGTGACATTAAAAGAAGTTGGCAGGAAGCAGGTGGCTCATGAAATGAGGGACATGAAATCGAGGTTAGACTGTAAATATTCTCATCCATTACTTGATTTCCTGGAAAATGTTTCTGGACTAGTTTCTGTGGGCCATGAAATCGAGGTTAGACTGTAAATATTGTCATCCATTACTTGATTACCTGGAAAATGTTTCTGGACTAGTTTCTGGTGGACATGAAATCGAGGTTAGACTGTAAATATTCTCATCATTACCTGGAAAATGTTTCTGGACTAGTTTCTGGTGGACATGAAATCGAGGTTAGACTGTAAATATTCTCCTCATTACCTGGAAAATGTTTCTGGACTAGTTTCTGGTGGACATGAAATCGAGGTTAGACTGTAAATATTCTCCTCCATTACTTGATTACCTGGAAAATGTTTCTGGACTAGTTTCTGGTGGACATGAAATCGAGGTTAGACTGTAAATATTCTCATCCATTACTTGATTTCCTGGAAAATGTTTCTGGACTAGTTTCTGTGGGCCATGAAATCGAGGTTAGACTGTAAATATTGTCATCCATTACTTGATTACCTGGAAAATGTTTCTGGACTAGTTTCTGTGGAAAATGAAATGGAGGTTAGACTGTAAATATTCTCATCCATTACTTGATTTCCTGGAAAATGTTTCTGGACTAGTTTCTGTGGGACATGAAATCGAGGTTAGACTGTAAATATTGTCATCCATTACTTGATTACCTGGAAAATGTTTCTGGACTAGTTTCTGGTGGACATGAAATCGAGGTTAGACTGTAAATATTCTCCTCATTACCTGGAAAATGTTTCTGGACTAGTTTCTGGTGGACATGAAATCGAGGTTAGACTGTAAATATTCTCATCCATTACTTGATTACCTGGAAAATGTTTCTGGACTAGTTTTTGTGATACTTGGAACACGTTACTGTTCATGGTCGGGTCTGTCTCATACTGGAACCAGGCCACTTTCTCCTCGACCACTTTACCGTTCCACTGTAGGGTCACAGGGAATCTACAGGTAGAAAACCGCTCCAATAATTGCTATGTTCGTGTACGCCTACAGGAAATACTTTTGTGCAGATATATACAAATCAAAATGCATTTAAATTTTCTCTTGATATACACCAAGGCTAATAATTCAGAAGTAATAATTATACAACAGGCTCAAAAGCCTTAACAGTCGCCAGAGTTTCAGTATTGTTATTTTCTTTGTTGTGACGTGAAACAGAAACAACAGGCAAAGTAGGAAATCCTAGGAAATCAGTGAAAATTTCAATGGCACAAAATTTCCACAGCATGGAAATTTTGACTTTTACAGTATATGGTAAAAACCTTGCTAAGTGAACTCTGATAAAACCAGATAACATTTAACCCTTTCAGCCCTAGGTAACTTTAGTGGACTAGTCTACCATGCATTTATAGGGATGAGTTCATTATGGTCTATAGTGGTGGAAGGGTTAAGTGAAAAGTTGTTTTCCTTTATTCAGAACCTTGATAAAAATGGATATTTCGCAGTAAAAAGTATCTTGACAAAAAACCACTGTGCATCACACTAACTACATCATACATCTCTGGAATGTTGTCGTATTCCTTGCCGTCCCAGTAGTGTTTGAAGCCGCAGGCACACCTGCCAGATGTAGACCGGGCCAATGTACGGTCGCCGTTAAAGTACTGCACACCCCCATCGGTATTGACCAGACGCACGCTGTCACTGAAGACAATAATTTTATCATATGAGAAAATTACCTCAATGTTTTTCATGTATTTTTTATCATCTACAAACTTTATTACCAGTAAACTCATATACATGGTAAATGCATTGTCTTTCGTCAAGGATTTCTGTAATGCATGCATATAAGAATATATGTATAGAATTTCCTGTGGAAGAAGGAATATGTCTTCAGTTTAGTCTAGAAGTCCCTTCAGTGTATAATAAACTTACCCTTCAGAGTATACCAGGCCATAGACTTACCCTTGGCAGAAAGAGCATGTCTTCAGCCCAGAAGTTCCTTCAATGTATAATAAACTTACCCTTCAGAGTATACCAGGCCACAGAGTTACCCTTGGCAGAAGGAGCATGTCTTCAGCCCAGAAGTCCCTTCAATGTATAATAAACTTACCCTTCAGAGTACGCCAGGCCATAGACTTACCCTTGGCAGAAGGAGCATGTCTTCAGCCCAGAAGTCCCTTCAATGTATAATAAACTTGCCCTTCAGAGTACGCCAGGCCATAGACTTACCCTTGGCAGAAGGAGCATGTCTTCAGCCCAGAAGTCCCTTCAGTGGATAATAAACTTACCCTTCAGAGTAAGCCAGGCCATAGACTTACCCTTGGCAAAAGGAGCATGTCTTCAACCTTGAAGTGTCTTTATCTGGGACCAGAATGTCTTTTTCTTTGTTGTACATGCATGTCACCCCTATATAGGAAACACCAAAAATATATATGGAAGTTTTACTTTATACACAAACAAAGTATGTATCAAACATGTCGCAACGTTTCAAGACCGACTGGTCCCTGTGAACCTCAAATATAGCAAATAATTCAACAACCAAATTTTAAACAACCAACACAAAACCACCTACTTACGAACATTCCATGAAAATTCACATATAACAACCAAAATACAGACAAATTCTAAACAGTCAATCAAACTACCGCCAATCACTGCAAACCATGAAAAATTATACTTCAGTAACAGAAATATATGATTTGTCCTTACAAAGGCCACCAATGGGCAAAAAAAATACCATCTATAACTGTCTCAAAATAGTGATTCTTGATTTGATCACAATCTCATTAAGAAGCGTATAGAATCATTTTAGTTACCAGGAGTTTATATTACAATAACAAATATATCAGCAGTATTTGTCACCTTGATATGGGAAGACGTATTTCTTGTCCGTTAGTAGATCCTTGTGCGTCTTAACTGCAAGGTCATACAGACTGCCCCCGCGCCGGAACCACTCCGAGGGAAGATGATACCTAAAAACAAAATATCAGAAAGTCAAGGATCAAGATTCACCTGAATCATTCATGGGGGTAGGTGGTACCGGTGTAACACAAATTCTTATCAACATATTGGAATCAATGGATCAGAAAAAGATTGGATAATGTCTTGAGGAAACGGCCTAATGTCACATGTGCTTACCGGTACTAGTGTTGAAAATTGTTCGCCAAAGTATGATTGGTCATGATCATCAACTTCTAATCAAGTGACTTATAATGGTTTACAATTGATAGATCATTGGTAGGTAAAAAAAAATTAGACTTTATTCAAATAAATATTGGAATAGGCATTTAAATTTGTTTTCCTTTTCATTCCATACAGTTATTATACCAAGTACATGCATACTATCTTGAATACAAAGCAGTCCATCAAAAATCACTCCACACAAAGCTAGTTTGTTTATCGACATTTGCCTTTCTATGTTTGTTGTGTTTGTATTGAAACAACAGTTCTGATTGGTCGGCCAATGTTATGCAAGATATTTGGTAGCAGCTTGTTTTGCGACCATTTTGTCAAAAAGTGAACAAAAAGCTGGGTTTATCAAAGTTACTGAAGATCACTATGTCAGATTTTTGGCAGTAATAAGTTTATCTTGCGATCATTTTGCCAAAAAGCAAACAACAAGCTGGTTTGTCAGCTGTCTTACTGAAGATCATTTTGTGTAAAACCTGAAGTTAGTTATGATCAGTAATGACACACAAGGACCTATTTACCATTTTTCATGTTCAAACAGAAAGATTTTGACAAAATCAATACGTCTGAACTGCACTTAAGTACCAATGTTTTTGCAAGACATAAAAGTTGAGGGTAAAATCAGACATAAATCACAAATTCTGACTTTTTTTTGTGGCAAGCCTCCAACATTTTGAGAGTCAAAAGCCATTTTAGGAGGTCATATATACTCCTATATGGAGGTTAACGAACACTGAGTGCATATACTGCAGTGTATCCCTAATCAGGGCCTGGTCATGTGTGTGCATTATACATGTACCTGATCAGGGCCTCACAGGTGAGACATCGGTACAGAACATGCTCCTCTATGGCAGTTTTTGTTGTTTCTATCACTTCTTCCAGTTTAACCCCGACAATACCTACAATAAAACATTGTATGATCAGTTGCTGTAGTAATTTTTTATAATAGGTTTTAACTTCTAAATACACATCAACTAACAGAAGTCGCCAACAACAACAAAATTGAAGATTATTCAAGTACCAGTGTGTTTAAGAATGATTTGGTGAAGTAATTGGTTTAGCATTGTTTCATGAAAGGACACCCTCAAAAATACTTGAGATTTTTTTTGTGTGTGAAAATTAATTCAAATGAAAAAGTTGAGTCAGCGAGACACGTTATACAAGGCTGTCATCATCCTTCTTCTTCCATTACAAGGATCAGAACTCCAAGGTTGGAGTGCAATTGACCCTGGGAGGTGGCACTTCAAAGAATATATGTTTGTAATATTTAGGTATAAAATTAAAACCTATGTACATAGCGAGGAATGCGAAAAATGAGTAGAGATACTGCTGGTAACCTTCAGGTGAGGACTTGAAAGAAGGTAAATCCTCACTAAGGGCCAGTGACGTTCGTAATGAGTTCCAGGTGATACGCTCACTTTTGCTCTTTCTGCACCCCTGGAATATTTCATAGCAAAATTGAAGGCACAAAGACAGCTGTTTCAGTGGTCTCAGGTAAAAAACACTTGACCAATTGCTAGACTGATACCTGTCCTTTGAAGATTACAAAGGAGCGACACACGACTTCAAAGCATTTTTACTGTTACGTGATCGCGAGATTCTTTTGATGAACATCAAAGGATCAAACTAGTCTTCTTGTCTCATCCACAAGGTGGCGCACACTGAGCCTTCAAATTTGCTATGAGATATTTCAGGGGTGCAGAGAGCGAAAGTGAAGGTAACCCTTGGAGTATCGAGGATGGGCTGTCATAACATTTCTTAAAATGTTAAAAGTAGATTCAGTATTTTGTGTACCTGAAGACTTGTACAGGAACTGGTGTACGTCAGCCACAAGCTGAGGAGGCACGCCATTCTTCTGTACAAACACTTCGTCCATGGCCGACACCAGCTGACGAATGTACTTGTCCTGTGGGGAATACATTTCTGGTTTAAATTTCACACTTAAATCCCAGTTGTTAGCAGTTTAATTACATTAAATGATTTTCAACAGAATATTCACTGTGCTACCAAATTCTGACATGCTACAAAACAGGGAATTGTAATAACTCTGTCCTAGGAAAATATACCTATATTTTCCTCATTTTTTAAAATTCCATAAAGAACATTAATATAATACTATCTGTGTTGCTTGGAACTTTAACATAAAGATTTATAAATTTATGATGGCATGTAACAAAGTTTCATTAACTTATTCACCCCTGAAATTTCTTAATGAACTATTCCAACCTTTGAATTGGAAGAGTTCAAACGTGTCTTCAGGGGTGAATGAGTTAAGACGTATTCTCTTAGATACATTTCTGCGGATCATTGAATATGTTTGAACGGAACTGTGTTGCATACCATCATAAATGCTAATTGATTAACTCATTCACCCCTGAAATTTCATAATGAACTATTCCAACCTTTAAATTGAATGAGTTCAAATGTGTCTATAGGGGTGAATGAGTTAAAGATGCGTATCAATCCTTAAACACTGTTTTTAGCATCAGTAAGTACTTACTGACAAACACTTGTTCCCTCCTACTCTGCAAAGGTCTGATTGGTCAAACTCTATGTACTTATCAATCAAATCGGAAGGAACTCCCCAAGCTCGTTGGATCATAGATCGAGGTAAGTTCGGCAGATTCTTTCCTGCAACAATCAACAGTCAAAATCTCATACCTGATCTGGAACCAAGTTGATCTTAAATCTGGAAGGAATCTTAATAAGGGTTTAAGTATGTAGATATGTAGCAAAAACAACAGTTGAGATATGATAAATTTACAGGAAAATGCAACAAAAATCATTTGTGAATCAGAAATTATACTATCATATAGCAATGCCAGCAGCTAAGAGCTTATGCCATACCGTGGCATCCGTCGTCCGTCCGTACGTCAACAATTTCTTTAAACGACTTCTTCTTCTTAACCACTTGTTGGAATTAAACTAAATTTGACTGGAAGCATCCCTAGGTGGTGGGGATTCAAAATGTACAAATGGTGGGGCTGACCCCCCAGGGGGCTGAGGGGCGGGGCCAAAAGGGGTCAATTTGGCCATATTGCTTTAAGCGACTTCTTCTCTGGAACTAAGAAGTGGATATCAACCATATTTGACTGGAAGCATCCCTAGGTGGTGGTGATTAAAAATTGTACAAATGGTGGGTCTGACTCCCCAGGGGGCTTAGGGGCGGGGCCAAAAGGGGGCAATTTGGTTATATTGCTATAAACGACTTCTTCTGCAGAACAATGCCGTTTATATTGATCATATTTGGTCGGAAGTATTCATGAGAGGCAGGGTTTCAAAATTGTACAAATGGTGGGGCTGACCCCCCGGGCTAAAGGGTGGGGCCAATAAAATTTATTACTTGGAAATGGTTGGGATCCCCACCATATAACCATATATACAATTGCTGAGTATAAAGAGAAGAATGCACATTTGCTTCCAGGATGTCCGTAGCGTCTGGCCCCACCCTTGGAGACATAGTCCCTGGGCCATAACTTGAAAACGGTGGGGATCCCCACCCCAAAACTATATATACAAATGCTGGGCATAAAGAGATGAATGCAATCATGATATCAGAATAGACCCTGGGGTCTGACCGAACCCCTAGGGACCTAGTTTCTTAGTCACAGCTTGGAAACAGTTGAGAGCCCCAACCTATAACCGTACATATACAATTGCTGAGTATAAAGAAATGATTGTACGTCATATGCTTCCAGGTTGGCCTTGGGGACTGCCCCACCCTTGGAGACTTAACCCCTGGGTCATAACTTCAAAATGGTTAATATCCCCACCCCAATACTATATATATAATTGTTAGGCATAAAGAGACGAATGCACTCATGATATTAGAATTGTTCACAGCGTCTGCCCCACCCTTGCAGACTTGGCCCCTGGGTCATAACTTTGAAACGGTTGAGATCCCCACCCCAAAACTATATACACAGATGCTGGGCAAAAAGAGACAAATGCAGTCACAATATTAGAATCGATCCTGGGGTCTGGCCACAACTCTAGGGACCAAGTTACCGAGTCAAAGCTTGGAAACAGTTGAGATCCCCACCCCATAACCATACATAAAATTGCTGGGCATGAAAAATCTAATATAGCTATGCTACAAGGATTGGCCTTGGTGTCTGTCATATTCCCTTGATCTCATTTGGAGAATATTTTGCCATGATTGCTTAGGTATCCAGGTGAGCGATACAGGCCCTCTGGGCCTCTTGTTTTCAATATTAAACCAATATTCATACTAAAACTAGAATTTTTTTTACCACACATGCACAAAATTCAAGACTATAAGACTCTTCATGCCCAGGGGTGTAGGATAAGGAAATTCCACCAAGGGATTTTCAAATTTGGTAAAACCAGAGGCTTTGCCGAGGGTGGAATTTCCCTATCCTACACCCTTGGGCATGAAAGAGTATTTTTCTCTCATTCCAACAACCAGAATAAGCTCAGAAAGCGTTTTGACTGGCTACCATTTTGAAAATAGCAATTTTCCCCCTCAGCTTTTTTGACGAAAAACAAATCTGTCAGTGAGATTTGGCATATCCCATATTAGCAAACAATGTTTGTGCAAAAAAAAAATCTCATCTTTTTATCGTGTATGGTAAATATATCGTAAAATAACCACATTGCAGCATCCAAGTTTTCCAAATTCGTGACGTCACGTCATTGTTGAGCCATAGTGATGTCACATCACGTGAAATGGGGTGTAATTAAGATAGAAATTTCCTACACCCCTTTCTTACCCCGAGCTGGACAGCCCTATCTTACACACACGGAAATGAGAGAGATTTGTTTCCTTTTCAAATGAGCTCAATTAAGAATTTTACAAACATATTACAATGTTGGTCTAAATTAGAAGAGATAGCTTGGACCCTTACCTTTGATTCCTACGAGAGGAATGTAATGGTTGTGTCCAGCACTGCTCCAGGCAATACACAGTGGTTTGTTGAGTGTACCATCTCGACTCTTGCAGGCTTCTGGCTCAACAAGGGCGGGCAAAAAAACACCTGACAAAATTCACGGAAAAACAAATCAGTGTAGCACTAGTACTTTAACCATGCATATATAATTGTCTACTGGCTTAAAGTAAAATATCTTAATTGATGAGCAAGTAAAACAAATAAGTTGGGTTTTAAACCAATTCATTCATTGAAGCAGACAAAATAGGACATTAACATTTGTTTTTCTATATTGTAAAGTCTGAAAATGAAGAGTTGCTCATTCCCACAGAAACATATTTTGCAACAACAACAAAATTGATTATGTGCAAAATTTGACATTTACAGGCAGAATAACTGCACAGTTATATATAGTATCAGACCTAGAAGATTTAACTTCTATTATCTGCCTGTTACACTGGAAAACCCATTATAATGGTAGTTTGTGAATAAAAGCTATAGAAAGCTATAGAAAGGAGGCACGGTAGCTAGTCTAGTGGTAGGATGCTGGGCTTGTGACTGAAAGGTCGAGTCACGGCACTGTTTTGTATCTTTGAGCAAGATACCTTGCTCCGCTTATTCCAGTCTACTCAGCTGTAAATGGGTATGTGGGCGGGCCATGCTAGAATTGTTGAATGCTAGTTATGAGCATCGAAATGGCAGCACCGGCTGTATGCATGCTCCCCAGGGAGTTGAGAAAGATATTTGCTGGTTACAAAGGCCCTATATAACCTCGGATAATAATTTGTGAAATGCTTTGAGACAACGTATGAACTAGGTTGTGATAAGGCAGTATATAAGAGCCTCAAGTTATGATTTTTAATTAAGGTTTGATAAAACTCTGAAAATAACCTACCAGAATAGTCTCCTGAGCTCTGCATGCCAAGGTAGGAATCCAAGAGTATGACAGGCCTATGGAGAACGTTGGCCAGACCAAACACATGAATGTTTCTAAGACCCAATGGTTCTCCGTCACGGGGAATAAAGTCTGGATCACATTCTCCAATGATATAATCCCACTCATTGGTGTCTATGAATTCTCTAAAATGTTCCTTGTACCGGGATAAATTTGTCTGGAAATGGTCAGCTAAATTCAGTCGTAGAGCATGCCAGAACAATTCCCTGCCGACCAACGCTCGGGAAACAGCATGAACAAGGCAATGTCCATCTCCATCGGCGTGTATAGGGACAAGACGTTCTTCCTGGTCATTGTAGATTTTTAGTTCTTTTAGAATGTCTGCTAAGTATCTTACACTTCCAGATCGATCTCTTCCGTACCCAATCACCTCCAAGTTCTCCTCCTCAATGAGGAAAGCACGATCACCGAGAATCTTTCCACAATTGAAAATGTCTTGCTGTGAAAGTTCTTTGAGAAGTTTTGCCTTCCCTGTTCTCTTGTCCATTCCATATCGTGTCAGAATTGGAGAAATAGATTTACAAACATAATTTGACAGGCCAAGAACTTTGACATCATCAGTTCCTTTCTTAGGCTTCACATTTCCCAGGAGGATGTTTTTTAAGATGTTGTGTAATGCTACGCTAGGATTAGTGACTTCAGCGATGTTTTGTAGCGATGTCTGCTCATGTCGTTTTCCACAGCCTGTGCATTCCACACTCTTGTCATAGGCAGGAAAAAACAATTTGGCTTGACACTGCTCATCTGGACAAGATCCACAGAGAACCTTGCCATCCTCACTCCTCTGTCTAGACAAACCCTGCATACTGATGTCTATTTCAATCGACCTGTGTTCACGTATCTAGTGATGTCAACATTTTCATTTTCAATGTCTGGAAAAAAGTACAGTTCATTATTAATTATAACAATTAATCTATAGCAGAATTAGAAATTAACTTATTTGCCCCAAAATATCATAATGAAGTGGTCCAACTTTTGAATTGGAAGAGTCCAAATGTGTCTTCAGGGGTGAATGAGTTAACAGTAGATCCACAGACAATCACAATGAAAACAAATAAATCTACAGTAACAATTTCAAAACCTATATATACAGAGGTATTTCTGAAGATCAGATCCAGCAATATGCAGGATTATTATGATACATGTATTAAGTATACGTTCATATCATAAGGATCCCTGTCCCACTGCAGGAAAACGATAGAGCCTTAATTTAAAAGCCTTTATTTGAACATGTATGCATGACTGGACGAGGGTACTTCCATTGATCTGGTAGCTCAGTAGGTAAAGTTAGAGCTTAAATATTATGATCAGATGTCAGGGTTTGAAACCTGGTCTAACTCTTTTAAATTTGCATTTTAAAACTTTAAATAGTGTTGTTGATTTTTTAAACTTCTGCTTTCATGTTATTCCTAAAAGTTTCCCAAGATATTGTTTGCTTTCAGAAATGTGATATGTTACCCCTTTTTGAATATTTCACGTCAAACCCACATTACCTCATTACTGAAGTGCCTTCTACCGGCAAATGTCGTTTTAAAAATATATCAAGTAGTTGGGAGAGAGATCCAATCTTCCAAATGTATCAGCAACATTCTATCACCAATGTTTGCTACCGTACAAAATTGGCTGTGACAGAGTTCACCCATTACTAATATATGGGCTTTCTACATGCTTCAAAGTAGCTGATGAAGCTCACGATATTATCTATGTTACCAACTACTTTCGGTATTTGCACATAGTAGTGCTTTAGGACCGTGTAATTTGATTGTGGCATCGAATTTTAAGGCTTTCCATCCCGATCAGAGGTTAAATTGTATGGTTACAAGCGAAAATGATCAAACGTTCTTTGAGAAATAGATTCCCTTCTCGATACAATGGTAAACCATGCTTATCTGACTTACATCTTGTCTTGGAGCTATAGTAGTCATGCCAGAAAAAAGTTTCCAATGTGTGGTTACGCTTTTCAGTGGATATGGGATCTAATTATGCTACATAGATATACCGTAATATCTATGTTGATGACAGAAATTATATATTAATAATATAATAATATACAACATTTATATAGCGCCCTATGTAATTTGTAAAATTACTCTAAATTAAAGCGCTTTACAACATATGGATAAAAGTATTAGTTATAATTGTGAAACAAAAACAAGACTTACAATCACTTTTATACTGTATCAGTGCACTCATATTTAAGATAAGTTAAGTTTATTTCTGGTTCAGGACTATTAAAGTTGTCTATACGAGACTCTCAAATAAATAAATAAAATACATTTGTCAAATACTTCTGTAGCGGAACTGGACTGGGTCGTCGGCGATCAGATAGCTCAATTTTTAGAGCATCTATCTATAGTTCGGAGGGTCCCGGGTTTGAACCCTGGTCTGGCCATGCATTTTTCCTCCCCTGTTACACTTCTATCCAGTATACATGAAAATTGATGTCTACAATGTGATTGTTGCTTTGTAGCTGAAGAAAAGTTTCTGGTTTTTCCAGTGATTGTCTGCTTATTTTTTTAAAAGAATTAACCTTTAATGCTATTGCTCTGGCAGTTCATTCCAAATTGTCACTGTTATGATTATTTTAATGTGTTCTCTGCCACTGTGGTGATCAGCGGCATCTTTCCATAGTTTAAAAGCAATAAAACATTTGTTATCATAAATTTGAATTATTACAATAAACAATATTTCTGCACCTACTCAGTGATTTTTCAGGCTATTTTGGGAAAAAATACTTTTCTGGAAATTGGGAAAATTTAACGCGAAAACAGATGTTTTTTGGGGTAAAATAATTGTGTTACAAGGGCTTTTACAGTAAAAAATTACCAAATCCCAGGACTTCAGGTTTTGTTTAAGGGTAGCACAGAATTTAATTTATAATTGGCAAAGAAGTATGAAGCAACAATACATTGTATAATATCCATGGATAAAAGTGTCTAATGCTGCGGTCTTGTGGTCTAGATTTTTGTGGAGATACCAACGTCGGTTCTGTCTCGACAAGTTGAATCAGACCGACACGCGCAGGTTCTGATAACGTCTGTGGTGGATTTTTGCATTTAAAGAGATCAGGCAGGCTTTTGGAGCCCTTTAATACTGTCCGATAGCCGTATTTTTTTGGCGTAGTATTTGCCGTTGTGAGACAACGCCATATTTAACAGTGATTCGTGATCAGCTAAGCATTTGCAGACGACTTGCATTCTATACGCAAAAACAATGACAGGGTCAAAATGTCAAAAAATCGGTAATCAGTTGGGAATTTCAGCAGGGGCAATTGGGAATTATTTTGATGAAATCTCATTGGGAATGGGATCGGTATACGTACTCGACCCCATTTATATAGGCTGAAAATCACAGCTACTATACAACATTTTTACCAGTGAATAATTAGAAATTACCAATTGGGTGAAAAGTTCACTGCAGAGTTTGAAAATAACAAAAGTGTAACATCATATTTCATGTTAAGCAAGCACACCTATCACACAAGTTCAACTAAATGGGGCATATGGTGATACAGCTGTCAAAATGAGGTCTTTCCTTACAGTTCAGTCTGTAAACAGAAACCATAAATCATATAATAGAAAATCTAGACTTGTCCCAAATTGTTGATACATACAAGTTATTTATAGCAACATGTCATCGTGTATATTTAAAACACTTTGTGCAAAAAAGCATCAATTCAAAACTTAAACAAAACAAGATATCATCACTCAAACCTCTAACCAAATATGTGTGTCGTTGCCACAAATGGGCGGTAAAGTTTCAGTTATTTGACCCGTAATCTGATTGAATTAATATTAATACTGCTAACGAAAACCTAATAGATCTATACAGTATCGTCAATGAAGCTAAATCATGCATAAAAATTGAGATCTACTGATCTTCTCATTCTTCCGTTATAGCTAAGATCTCCCGTCAGAGTATAACATTGCTATACAGTATACATGTATGCAATATTTGTTGTCAAATATCAATAGACCCCATTTGTAAGACACTTTACCATTTCTTCTCCTTGCAATCAAACGTCAAAAAACCCGAAGGAAATGTAAACAAAGTTTTGGTTCATCAAGTTTGCTATTACATTTTCTTCGAATTTCCAGTGAGTAAAGTTTTATGTGTCGAGCAAAAAGTGATAAATCATTCAGTTTACCTACCGTCATGTGACATTCGATTGATATGTCATGTCATCATTCATAAAGTCTAAGAATCCAAAACGGAGTTGTTTCGATTTCATTCATAACCGGAAGTATTGTGATATGTCATACGCCGTGAATGAATTCTTTATTTGCAGTTGGATAATAATATTATAGAAAATATAAGTTCACATATTTTTTTCAAAATATATCACGGGATTAAAATATGAATAATTTTCTTATGCTTGTTGTTATGTAATAAACATATATATATGGAGGGAAATGTAAAGATTTGTGTTTCCATTCAATCGACCAATGAGACGCCAGACCCTCTGCCCTTCGGTAATATCATTAGCTTCGAAGATGGCTTCCCAGCATAGGAAGCCGATGAAGGGAATCCTCAAATCGTCTTCCAGTTTCGACAAACCAGAGCCTATTTAGTAAGAAATATGTTTTAATTATCGACCGTATTATCGTGTATGTATGGTTGAATATATTTTGAAATGGTGACCTAACATATTATTGTAGACACAACGTATCATAATCAGCTGGCTCATTTGTTATGATTATGAGGGTGCTCGTTTGTCACCACACACTGCTCTTTAAGTTCTATTCCAATTCCGTGTGTGGTGTCTGTCAGAAATGGTCACATACAGCTGGTCAGAATCAAAAAGAGATAGGCCTAGATGATAATAATTTAAACCACATCCTTTTTACGACAACCGAAATGATATTGTCAAAAATAGTCCTCTGTATCCTGTATCACAACGGCGCATATGGGCCTAATACCCCTGCATTTGGGTAACAGCTACCCATTTGAGTAACAATTTCATTACTGAAATGGGGAATAAAGTAAAGTTCTTTTACTCATTATAAACAAAAAAATGGCGTCATTCTTTCAACATGATCAAATAAAAAGTACAATGAGGTACAATTGTGCATAAATATGTGTATTCAGTTGTCTAAATTTGTGTGAACATGACAAATTGTATCACCTCCATTGCTTATAGTGTGTTGTAGAGTAGCTATAAATAACACAGAAAAAAAAATCATGCTTACCTGTCACATTTGCACTGAATGGTCCCATTGCCTATACACACTGAAGTCAATGCAGAACAAAGTCAGTGATATGGTTTGTCCTTTTCACAAAAAGGTAGACATCAGAATTGATAAATTGTTGTGCACAAATGTACTTCATTGTGTTATTTATTGGATTTAGGTGAAAGGAAAACATCCTTGTTTGCTCCAAGTGTTTAAAAGAACTTTGTGTTTGTTTTTATTTCACTTTATTCCCCATTGTTACTCAAATGGGTAACTGTTACCCAAATGCAGGATTATTACCCATAAGCAACGTTGTGCCAAACCTGTCATGATATAAGCAAGAAATATTTTACAAATATACCGAAGTATTGTATTTAACACAAATGTTTTTAGCACAACCAACACACCCAGGGATGGAAGGAAGGAGATGACATGGGATGAAATGAACATATTGGCCACTCATCACCCAGCAGATAAAGACTATGGCCACATGAAGATAGACGAACCTCTCACACCCTACAGCAAATATTCAGACCCCGAAGATGAGGATGGGGAGACACAACAAAGACGCAGCAGCATTAGCGAGAAAGAGATTGAACTCAACGCAGAGACAATAGCTTCAAGGTTAAATATTGACATAAATATATAACTGGTGTCCGTATTAATCAATACAGCTGGTACTTAATTTAGATGTATAAATCATTGGTGTTCTCCCCAAGATTCTACCATAACATGGTGTCCGTCTGCCCATCAAAATTTCTTAAAACAACTACTTCTTTCAAACCGCTGAACAGAATTTTACCAAATTTGACTAGAACCATCCTTAGAAGGTGGGGGATTCAGGATGGTACAAGTGAAGTGGATGAGGGAATAAATAATTGCCAAAAACGACTTCTCTGGAACCAGAACGATGTGCGGCATATCCACTATATTTAATTTGAATCATTTCTTGTAGTGGTGATTCAAAATGTACATTGATGGAGTGTCTGACTAGTGTACTAGTTTGGACATAAAACCTACATGTACTAGTAGTCCAGGGTTTTGACTTATAGTACTGCACACCCCTGTCATGTTAGCAGGGTTGGCCATTGGGTCCACCTCACCCTATAGATCGATATATTCTCTCAGGCATAACATGGAAACTATTTAGAACCTCAGCTCATAACCATATATATACACTTGTTGTGCATGTATGAAGAAATGAATACATATGTGCTGCCAGGATTAACCTAAAGTTCCAGCCAAACCCTTAGAAACTCTACTTTATAATCAGATATACAAATTCCTGACATAAAACTATGAACACAATATTACTATACAAGTTGGTCTTGGTGTCTGGCCCTGCTTCTTGGGACCCTGTCCCAGGGTCATAACATGAAATAGACTTAATACCCACTTTAAAATAAAATGCATAATCATGAAAGACCAATACACTTATGCTGCCAGGGTTGGCTCCAGGATCTGGACCCACCCTTAGGAACTCTATCTCTGGGTCATTACATTAAAACTGTCAAGATCACCACTTCATTACTATATAGAGATGATTTATTGTGACTGTTTTTATTTTTTTATCTGTAAACAATTGACTTCTCATCATAACGTTGTCGATGAAATTACAATGAAACTAGTACTTTTGAATCTATTTTAAAGAAATGGCTGGCACCCCAATCACATCTAATTATGGACTGTGGGTTATGGCCATAAAAGGGGTCACTGAATGCAAAACCTTCAATTAGCCTGAAACTAACCATTAAAATTTCACCATCATTTCATAAAATGATCCTTAAATGATGAGAATCAAAACTAATGCTCAAAAAGGGCTGAATCTTCAGGGTGGGGCTGAGGGATCCGATGGGATAGTAAGGGTTCTCCAATGTGCAAAGCATTTAAGCAACATCATCTCTGAACTTACTGGTGGATTATCACCGCACAATTTCATCTCCACTAAAAGTCCTTAATTGATAGTGATCAGGTTTATACTATATGTCTACTTCTGTGCTTCTACTTATTACAATATATATAGCAAATGTAGGATGTAAAAGGGACTAAAAAGGTTTTTAAATTATACACAATTGTGTTTAAACCTATTGTAGCAGTTTTTGATAAACAATATCTTAGTGTAATGTTTTTGACTATGATGTAATCCTGTTACTTTTTTAATTACTAACTTAACAATTTTGTTGTCTCAGATTAAATGAAGAAGGCATTAATCCCACTGTGTTAAGCCATCCTTCAATTGACGAAGAATCATCTTCTGATGAGGAGCTAGAAGAAACTCCAGAAAAGAAAGGTTAGTTAAGATTGAAATAGTTGAAGTTTATTATTGACACTTCCAAATTTTCCTCAAATTTCATATGTAGGTCTCCTTTGCCTTTGGTCTTGAGTTGTGCATATTTCATTTTGAGACACTTCAGAAGAAAAACGTGATAACCGTCTTAGATTTTTACTGTTCAACGTTTTCCTTTATTGTTGTGGAACAGAAAAAAGCTAACAATTCTGTTTGTTCATGTTGGTACGGTAAGTTTGTTGACAAGAATATAAATTGAGAAACTTATAAGAATCTGTTTTTGAAGCAGTCACGTTTTCTTGTGTTCTTTTAGTATATCCTCTGGACAATGATTGTCAGAAGCTTGAATTACTATCTGTGGCTGTAAAATCTGTGATACTTTCTGTTGTAGCTGTGAGGAAAGTTTTTGAACAAAAGAGGAAGCTGCACTACAATGAATTCCAGGCTGTTAAATTAGCCAAGCAGTTGATGAAAGATGATGATGATGACGACGACGAGGATGAGGATGATAGTGCTAACAAATTAGATAATAATGTGACGGACTCAAGTCAGCAGCCAAATATGGATTCAGCATTAACGGAGCAGAGTGAACAAACGGAAGGAAAATGATGTATAGAGTACTGTTGTTAGACTTTGTACCTAGATAGCAACATATCCCCTGTTGTGTTAGTTTATACAATAACAATTAGCATGGTGTTTTGTAATGTTGGGTATGTGTAAGCTTGTTATGGTGTGTTAATATATACCGATGTTTAGTCTCCATGTCTCCCCGACTGTTCAAACCATTGTTTTCTAATCCCAAAAGGATAACGAATTGCAAATATTTGTCCTGGCAATCAAAACAAAGCAACTTTGATGCATATCTAGTGTTTGACTTCCTTCCCCTGGATTTTGTCTATTGCGCGACAGAAAGGGCACATTTCAAAAGTCTAAAATCACAGCACATATTGATGTGGATTTGGTAAATCTACGATGACAAAACCAAAATCCTTGTACTAAGGCCAGACACCATGTCATGATCAGTTTGAGTGTTTTTGTGAGTCTGGTTACAAGGTCTGAACACACTCTTTGTTGGTGATAAAATATCATAGATTTAATATATATATGTGTATATAAACTATGTTTTCGTGTGTGTGTCATATGGGTAAATATATGTTTTGTATGGTAATGGGTACATATATGTATACTTCCCAACTAATCCAATATTATTGCCAACTGTATACTGAGGGGATTATCTTAAGTCCAACCCTCTTGGCTGTAAATGCTCCCAAAGCAAGTTCTCAGTCATGTTCAACCTCAATTTCATTTATTTTTTTGCGGAAAAATACTGCATTTTAACTAAATTTTGAGACCGGAAAATTCATTTCACTATTTGATACACAGCCCTTAAACGTAAAGATGTAGACTTTTTTATTTGTTTTGTATATCAGTACATCTGTAAGTTAATAATCAGTGGTAATTATTCATGTACTTTGTTGCAACTACATTTTATATTTTTTCGAAAGGACTTGTTTAATAATGTTGGTATATTGACTTTCATAAAAAATATTTTTTATTGAAGAAGAAGTATATGCAAAACTTTTAATATAGATATTTATCGATGTGCGTACTTGTCTAACACAACTTCTGTACCCATTTTATATCGATAGATTCCACAAAACCTGCCCTCTATGTTGTTTGTTTGGTCACCAATAACTGACCATGATGCTTTCTTTCAGGTATTTTTATTACCATTTCCTAATGAAATGATGTTAGATTCGTTAGTTGTGATTCGAAATATTGTGTAAAACCTATTGGTGGGCGATTGGTGATCATTCATTCAGCTTTTCTATGTAACTGCCCTTTAGATAAAATTGTAACTGTTAAGTCTATGTGGATCTTTCTGTTCTATTTTATGAAATCATGCAACACTTTTTGTGTCCCCTTAAAGATTTTTTTAAGTATTGACAAGTGCTATGGTTTGATTCTACAAGAAAGTGTTGCTATTTTCTGTAGAATTTAGTGTGTTATGTTGTTGTACTGTAGTGGCCTCGACTAGTGTAGCAAGAATTTGAGTGTGCTTAGGCTAGTGCTGTCATTAGGATCATCTGGTTTGCTATGCAAGGATTCAAGAAAAATTCAAAGCATCTGTTTTATAAAGATCAGACGCATTTCTTTTCAAAAGAGATGTTCTTATGGTGAAACTTCAAAGACATAAAGTGCCACAGTTTTGTGGTGTTTTTTTTTTTTTTTTAGAATTTATTTTTTTTCATGGTCCCCAGGTTTGACTTACTGTAAGTCTGTGATGTTTTATTCTACAAGATTTCCTGTGTATCTCCAAGACTACACCACATAGTGTTCAGCTGATCAGACAGTGGATTTTTTTTTTTTTTAAATTGACTTATCGCTTTGTTATATTTTATTTTTCTCAGTTGAAAAGGAATTGCCATTGATTAAATAAGGAGATTGTTTGGGTACCGGCTTAAAAAAAACACTTGTAGAAAATTCAGATCTCCCAAAACATTTCTTCTCACGCTTTCTTATAAAGTATTTGAATTTATACTTTTTTCACCAATAACTGCCAGATCAAATGATCTGGAACAATATAAAATATTTGAACTTCTTCCAGTAGTCCTGAATTGATCAGGATTAAAGTTGACAAAATTTGAAGGAAAAGAAAAATGTTTGAAAGGATGTTTAGGGTTTGTTGCAATACGTGTGCAGATTTTGTTTTTATAGCCAGACTTTATAGATGTGGAAATAGTGAATTCAGGTTTGATGCTTTTGTAACTATATCACAAGACTTGGCTTTATGTAGATATCGTATAGGTATACTGTTGTACTTTAATTTGAGATCTGATTGCTGAAATTCTGTGACCTTTAACCCTGTCACCACTGTAGACCATATAATGGACTCATCCAAATCAATGCATGGCAGGCTCTACTAAAGTTACATAGGGGTGAAAGGGTTAAAATTGTAGCAATGTTAAGATATTGGAAGAATCTTAATTATCTGGGTTTTTTCATCCTTCTTCAAATGTTACAGGACACCACCTTGGGTTAATTTTCTTATTGAAACTTTGTGGCTTTTTTGATCATGTTAACCCTTTCAACCCTATGTAACTTTAGTAGACTCTACCATGCATTGATCTGGATGAGTCCATTATGGTCTACAGTGGTGAAAGGGTTAAGGGCTATTCCAGAAATTATATGATGGGACATTTAATTTGACTTCTTCAATCCACAATGAATTTGTTCCTAAGTCTATACAAATGTTAACACAAACTTTAGCCCCCCTCCCATCCCTCCCTCCTCTCCATATACCCCTGTATATCATTGATGTTAAGTGCTTCTCTGTGCCCACATTCACATTGGGAATTGCCTTTTTTTTCTATTTTCATTTTTGTATTCAGAAAAAAAGTTCCTTAATAAACAGATTTGATTCATAAACAAATTATGCCTTAATTGAACTATATAATTATGCAAGTGGTATTGTTCAATAAAATATCATTAGTACAGTACAATAGATAAGTAGCCATCGGTTGATGACAAAATGCAAATATTCTTTGGGATTTTTTTAATGTTAATCACTGATGATAACCTTACTTCAGCTTGCCAAAGAAAACAAGAGAAATGATTTATTTAGATAATATGTTATTGTTGAGTGTTTACTTACACTTGTTCATCAGTCTCTGTGTTTTGATCAGGTGCATTAAGAATTGGATTTCTGTACTCACACGGATACTGTATTTCGCCTTTGATCTCTCCGAAGGAGGTTAAATTAGTTTATAAGTACTGGTTTACTGTTAAGTTTGACGCTGGGTATATGCATGAAAGACTTGTTACTTTGACACTGGTATAAAAAGTCTGATGTTTGGCTGATCACTGGTAAAAAACTATGTCCGTAAGAAAAACCAAACATTTGAAGTGCTTATATATATATATCTATTTACTTTTATATAAAATGTATTTTTAAAAGATATATGCTATTTCATTCTGTCATCTGTAATAGATAATATTATCAGTATCCTGATGATAAGTGCTATTTTTGTCACACAGATGTTATCGGCAAGCTGATAGATATATTGGTTCAAAGTCTGTGACATTTTTTAAGGTTCATGATTCGTGATGAAATGACGTCCCAACCCACTACTCATCAATACTGCTATTTAACCCTTCCACCACTGTGGACCATAATGGACTCATCCAGATAAATGTATGGTAGAGTCTACCAAGAGTCTACTAAAGTGATCTAGGGGTGAAAGGGTTTTTAGATAAGATGAACCACATACTGGTTCAGATGCATGTATTAATATATATTACACAGTAACACTTAATAGGAAACCAGGGCATTTTATGAATTTTGTTGGTTTGTTTTTACAAATTTCGGAAAACTAAATTTTCACTTATAAAATGTTTTTTTGGCCCGTAATTGTGTGAGCCAAATTCATTATCAACATATATATTACTGTAGTTTTAGATTTGCAGTTCGGTTGAATTATTTGATAGTGAATTCAATGTAACCTAGAATGATAAATTTCTGTGATAAATAGAACAAAATAATTTACATTCCTTTACAAATTGCAACTAATTACTTAGTATTATCGAGTTAGGACAAGAGTGCTGTGTTCAGGTACAAAAATAACTTCTAGTTGTATAAAACATCATGTGTGTGACTTAAGTATTAATGAAACGATGATTTTTTTTCACATTTTGTTTTTGTGAAATATTGGACATAATAGGGATATATCTTCGATGATGTAAGTGCTAAATAGATCTTTGATGAGCATAGTAACACAAATACGAATAAAGACCACTTTTTTTGTATGAAAAAAAAATAAAAAATAAATTTATTAAGAATATTGCATCTCCAAAATTTGACAGTAGTTGTTTAGATTTTACACTTTAATATATAGGTTTCCATGTGTGCAAGTCATATTTTCGTTGTGTGTGAGAATTTTCTGTGATCACCTGTAGTTTTACTGCATAATATGAATATGGATGCTTGAGCTTGTACATGCACTATAAAAATAACCTTTTTTCAATGTACAGTATAATGGAAGCACAACAATAATTAACGTTTTGTATTGATTTCACAGTACAATGGACCCTATTTAATCTGCTCTCAAAGCTATGAAAAGCTTTCTTGAATTGAGAAGTATTAGATAAATTCATCATGTCGAAAATATTTTCCAAATATTTCCAAGAAATAGCTTGTGTCGATAAATAAGAGTTCATTGTACTCTAAATCACTTTTCACATTAATTGGCATTAATAATTTATTCATTTTGAAATTGAAATCTAATAAGGAGAATATCGCTTTCAATATTGAATAGTTTCTTCTCAATTATGAACAAGGTAATTAACGTACAATCCCTTCTTATGTAGTTCACGAAATAATTAGGAACAGGTAAAATCAGGACAATTTACTATTATAATTGCTGTTGTGTATGCTCTAAGAATCAAATTTTACAAAATTCCATTTTTGTAATTTTTAAAATAGACGCAGAATTAAACACAGGACATTAATACATAAAAATAATTTAGCGTCAAAAAGAACCAGTTTATTAATTGAGAAATATGTTTCTTGGAATACAAATTGTTGCAAAATAATTTGAAAAATTCAAATTTCTCCTGATTATCAGTAAATGTTTTGGTTTTTTTGGCATACATATCAGGATACATGTATATGTTGAATTTAAGGAAATAACTACATTTTGTATTATGGTGGAAGTTGATATATAATGTTAATTGTTTCTTCCGAGAGTATTCTCAATCTTCTTGTCGGCATCCATTGCTATGGGTCTGTGTAGTTTGAGGTGTTGGTGACATAACTTTGCTATTTTCTATA
The DNA here is from genome assembly GCF_002113885.1 of Mizuhopecten yessoensis. Classification (NCBI taxonomy): domain Eukaryota; kingdom Metazoa; phylum Mollusca; class Bivalvia; order Pectinida; family Pectinidae; genus Mizuhopecten; species Mizuhopecten yessoensis. Next base: position 889,560 of record NW_018404481.1, read on the forward strand.
GATTCCATCCTTGATCATGAGATTGAACATATTTTATCGTATCTTCTTTTGCATTGTAATTTTCTTGGTGGAAATTTTCGTTTAAAGGTAATCGTTCTTTGGTTTGTAACTATGGAATTCTTAAGTACGTCACAACAGAAATGGACATATCATTTATATTTGTTAAGTAAAATTAAATATATATGTTGATTTGATACCGTGCTTGTATTGTGGTTATTGGTGTTCATGTAAATATATATAAGTTAACCGTAATTCTGTAGTGTAGATTTTGAACAATGAAACCTCGTACATTTGAAATCTAAGTCAGTTATAAGCATTGCTAAGGATTAAAATGTTGAGTATAGCTTTGTTGTTAATGTTGAATTGAGAACATCCACACCAACAACTCTCCGTACAGATAAAACAAGTAATTATTACCTATTTCTTAATAAGTATGTTCATGATTTAGAGAATTCTATTTTCCTTTGTGCCTTTTAAATACAGAGAAAGAAAAAAGGCACCTGTGCAATACAAGTAGTATTGAACATTTCAAGACAAGTACAACTTAAAGGAAAAGAAAAGTACTGGTACAATCAGTATGAAAAAATAAATAATGTACACAAAAAAAACATGATTGATAAATATTGTTATGGCCTGGTAAGTTCTAGTAATTGAGCTGTACCAGGGCATGTACATGCATGCCATCAGAATTGGCATTTAGATCATTTGAATAGTAAAAGATTCCACATCAATAATATTTTTTTCCTTTTCGTTTAAATGTCAATACAAGGTTTAAAAATGCAGAATTTCTGAAATGTAAACATGCGACACGGACTTGACAAATACATTATTATATGGTAAAAAAAAAAATGGATAGTAATTAACTTAAAAGATTTATTTTTTGTTTTAAGAAAAAACATCTATATAAGTTCCTTTTTGTGTCGCTTGCAATGCCTTGCTAAAAGAGCTGAGCAGGCGACACATCCACTCCCGTGGAATTCTTGTTTTGATATAAAATAAATCCATATAGGAAATCAGTTTTACGAATGTCAAACATTTCAGTATTTTTTTCTAATGAGGTAATACAGACCTGTCAAGTCTACTTGCCATCATCCAGAAGTACTGCTATAATCACTTCAGTAGCTATCCATGGATGTACAGTAATGCAAGCATCTGCAAACCTACCTTGCCTTACAGTTTTTTACAGACCAGAAATAACCTATTGATGAACAGGGTTGAGTAAATAGCTTTAAATCTATGGAAAGAGACCTTAATTGATATTGTAATAGAGACTAATCGCTCTTGAGGATATAGAACTACTTTAGTTTAATCTCTAAGTACTTAATGTTATTAATTGATTATGACAGTCTTCGATGTTAAATAGATATATAATGTAATGTGCTTTTTTCCCCAAAAAAAATATAGCACATGTGTATCTCCTTGCAGGAAAATGCTGATGTTGACCAATTATCTTACTCGGTGTGGAGGAATGGTTTACTAGGGACATGACTATGTGAATTAGATGTTATTAAAATGTTATGATGGCCAGGGGCATTTGTAGTCTTCAGTCCGTGCCATTCATGAGGCTCCAGAAATGTGCTAGCAACTATTCAAACATGTGTAGCTATATTACATATACTGTTCCTATGTTTGAAATAACACAAATATTGTCTGTGGCGAAAGTTAAACATGACTGATGCAACACTGAACACAGAAAACATGTTAAATCAGAAAGAGTTACATTTAAGCTACAGGTGTACTGTATTCTCCCATTTCAGGGTAGAACTTGTTCTCCTCAATATAGCTTTATGGAATGTTGTAATAATAACAACCTATATATATTGAATATCTGTTCAGCATTATAATTATTTTCATAACTTATCTACAGCTGCAAAAAGGATTTTGATATCCAGTATTTATCCTGTGGTTCATTATCCGTTGTCACTCGGCCTAATTTTAACTCATTCACCCCTGAAATTTTATAATCGACTATTCCAACCTTTGAATTGGAAGAGTTCTAATGCGTCTTCAGGGGTGAATGAGTTAAGCTAGTGTGGTATTACTGGGGCTTGTTCGTTTATGCGGAACAACCAGTTTGACCGTTTATAAATGTAACAATTTTGGGTGTAAATCCAGGCGGACCTGCAAATGTTTATGCAGCCCTTGCAAGGCTTACCCAATCAAGGCTCACCTGAAAGCAGCATCGGATTACTAGGTCCGACCTTATTTAATTAACGAACAACTGTGGTCCGACTGGTTTGACCATTTAAACGAAAAGTGCCCGGGAGTTTATCGTCTTCCTTTCCACTTAACAAGATAAATTTGAAAATTTAAGCTTTATAAGAATTACCTTATGTCACACCAAGTTAAAAATATATTGAAAACTCAGAACACACATAATTGCCATATGTAATAAACAAGATGAGCTATACATGCCCTAAGGGCCTCTTAATAATTTGAATGTATCAAATCGATTATTTATAATTTTCAAAGGAATGTGTCAATCTCAGATTTGTCTGGTTATTATAATAAAAATGTATGCTGTATCAAGTGCTTTTTGTTCTTTTTGAATAACAATCTAGCAACTTTGTGCTATCTAGCAATTATATGCCCATTGGGTGATTTCAAAAACTAAAGCAGCATGCATATGGGAAAATGTCTTCAAAATGTAAATAAATGGCTGCCATGTGTATTTGGCAACTTAAAACAGCCCCAAGATGTGGTACGTGTATTTCATCTATGATTTGTCTCATTATATATCATGTATTTGGCATGTTAAAGATACCATACAGTGAACATCTAGCCCTGTTTGCTCACCTAGAAATTTGAAGAGAAACGTTGGTAAAAATGGGAGTCAAAGACTACTTTTTTTCAGAATTCCATTTTGTGAATTAAAATGACTCCACCTTTTTTCAAGGTCACAGCGGTCAAATATGTGAAACGCTTTAAAGGACTTCTTCTGAAGAACAGAGAGTATAGAATCTTCATATCGGTGGCTTCCTGGGATAGAGCCCGACATATTTTGAGAATGAAAATGACCTTGACCTACTTTCAAGGTTGCAGGGTTAAAATGTGTCAAACACTTCAAACGACTTCTTCTGAAGAACTGAAAGGTATAGAATCTTCATATTTTGCTGGCTGCTTTCTTGGATAGAGCCAGACAAAGTTTGAGAATGAAAATGACTTTGACCTACTTTCAAGGTCTAAGGGGTCAAATGTGTGAAACGCTTTAAAGGACTTCTTCTAAAGAACAGAAAAGTATAGAATCTTCATATCGGTGGCTTCCTGGGATTGAGCCCAACAAAGTTTGAGAATGAAAATGACCTTAGGTCAGGGGTCAAATGTGTCAAACACTTCTAACGGCTTCTTCTGAAGAACTGAAAGGTAAAGAATCTTCATATTTGGCTGGTGGCTTCCTGGGATAGAGCCCAACAAAGTTTAAGAATGATAATGACTTTGACCTACTTTCAAGGTCACAGGGGTCAAATATGTCAAACTCTACGAACTACTTCTGAAGAAGAACTAAAAGGTATAGAATCTTCATATTTGGCTAGTGGCTTCCTGGGATAGAGCCCGACAAAGTTTGAGAATGAAAATGACCTTGACCTACTTTCAGGGTTTAGGGGTCAAATGTGTCGAGCACTTCAAACGACTTCTTCTGAAGAACTGAAACGTATAGAAACTTCCTATTTTGCTGGTGGCTTTCTGGGATAGAGCACGACAAATTTTGAGAATGATAATGGCTTTGGCCTACTTTCAAGGCCACATGGGTCAAAAATGTCAAACTCCGAACGACTTCTTCTGTAGAACTAAAAGGTATAGGATCTTCATATTTGGCTGGTTGCTTCCTTGGATAGAGCCAGACAAAGTTCGTGAATGAAAATGACCTTGACCTACTTTCAATGTCGCAGCGGTCAAATATGTGAAACGCTTTAAAGGACTTCTTCTGAAGAACTGAAAGGTATAGAACCTTCATATTTGGATGGTGGCTTCCTTGGATAGAGGCCGACAAAGTTTGAGAATGAAAATGACCTTGACCAACTTTGAAGGTCTCGGGGATCAATTGTGTCAAACACTTTAAACGACTTCTTCTGAATAACTGAAACGTATAGAAACTTCCTATTTGGCTGGTTCTTCTGGGATAGAGCCCGACATAGCTTAAACAAGAGGCCCAAGAGGGCCTGTATCGCTCACCTGAATATTTAAGCAGTCATAGCAAAATATTCTCATTAAATATTATATTGCACTAAAAATATTTCCCTCACAAACTTTGTTGGCTCCATCTGTTGAAACTACCAGCAAAATATTATTACAAGATTCCATGCTTTTTGATTCTTCAGAAGTTGCTTGACATATTTTTCCCTGTGACCTTGTAAGTAGGTCAATGTCATTTTCCTTCTCAAATTGGTAAGCTCTATTCCAAAAGCTACCAGCCAAATCTTATGAATCCATTCCTTTTAGTTCTCAAGAACAAATCCATTAAAATGTTGTTGACCTCTGTGACCTCTAAAGTAGGTTGAGGTCATTTTCATTTGCAAACTTTGGTGAGCTCTATCCCGGGAAGTCACCAGCCAAATATTATAATTTTATGCCTTTTAATTCTTCAGAAGAAGCTGTTTGAACTGTTTGACATATTTGAACGCTGTGACCTTGAAAGTAGGTCAAGGTCATTTTCATTCGCAAACTTTGTTTGGCTCTTTCCCAGGAAGCCACCTGCCAAATATTAAGATTTTATAACTACCAGTTCTTCAGAAGAAGTCGTTTAAAGTGTTTGACATATCTGCCTCATGTGACCTTAAAAGAAGGTCAAGGTCATTTTCATTCTCAAACTTTGTTCGGCTCTTTCCTAGGAAGCTACAAGCCAAATATAGAGATTATATACCTTTCAGTTCTTCAGAAGAAGTCGTTTGAAGTGTCTGACACATTTGACTCCTGTGACCTTGAAAGAAGGTCAAGGTCATTTTCATTCTCAAACTTTGTCGGGCTCTATCCAAGGAAGCCATCAATCAAAAATAAAGATTCTATACCTTTCAGTTCTTCAGAAGAAGTCATTTGAAGCTTTTGACATATATGACCCCTGTGACCTTGAAAGTAGGTCAAACTAGTTTTCATTCTCAAACTTTGTTGGGCTCTATCCCAGGAAGCCACCAGCCAAATATAAAGATTATATACCTTTCAGTTCTTCAGAAGAAGTCGTTTGAAGTGTTTGACACATTTGACCCCTGTGACCTTGAAAGAAGGTCAAGGTAATTTTCATTCTCAAACTTTGTTGGGCTCCATCCAAGGAAGCCATCAGCCAAATATGAAGATTCTATACCTTTTAATTCTTCAGAAGAAGTCGTTTGAAGTTTTTGACATATTTGACCCCTGTGACCTTGAAAGTAGGTCAAACTAATTTTCATTCTCAAACTTTGTTGGTCTCTATCCCAGGAAGCCACCAGCCAAATATAAAGATTCTATACCTTTCAGTTCTTCAGAAGAAGTCGTTTGAAGTGTTTGACACATTTGACCCCTGTGACCTTGAAAGTAGGTCAAGGTCATTTTCATTCTCAAACTTTGTTGGGCTCTATCCCAGGAAGCCATCAGCCAAATATGAAGATTCTATACCTTTTAGTTCTTCAGAAGAAGTCGTTTGAAGTTTTTGACATATTTGACCCCTGTGACCTTGAAAACAGGTCAAGGTCATTTTCGTTCTCAAACTTTGTAGGGCTCCTACCAACGAAGCTTTCAGCCAAATATCATGACTCTAGGCCTCTCCGTTCTTCAGAAGAAGTTGTTTAAAGGAGAAGTTGACGGACAAGGACGGACGGACGGACGGACGCCGCGCCACGGCATAAGCTCACTTGGCACTTCGTGCCAGGTGAGCTAAAAAAAGGAAATGACCTTGATCTACTTACAAGGTCACAGGGGTCAAATATGTCAAACAATTAAACTTCTTATGAATAAACTTATAAGAGTATAGATTTATAATATTTGGCTTGTAGCTTCCTAGGACGTAGCAGACAATGTTTTCGAATGAAATATTTGTAGTACAGGATAATATTTAATGAGAATATTTTGCTTTGACTGCTTATATTCAGGTGAACGATACAGGCCCTCTGGGCCTCTTGTTGTTTGCAAACTTAGGACCCATTCCAGGAAGCTATATAACAGACTAATATCATGAGTTTAGCTCTGTCTTGCAGTTTATCAGAGTAGGTCATTTAAGTTTTGAACGCATTTGATCTCTGTGAATTTAAAAGACGGTCAAGGTAATTTTTTTTCACAATCTTTATCAGGATCCTTCAGAGGAAATTATCAGCCTAAAATGCCTCTAGATGTACCTTCTGAAATAGTCATTTGTATTTTTTTGAAAACATTTTGACCTCTCTGAACTTGACAGGTCAAGGTCGATTTTATTCACAACCTTTGTTGGGCTTCATTCCAGGAAGCTACCAGCTTAATATCATGACTCTAGGCCTTTAAGTTCCTCAGAAGAAGTCATTTAAAGGGGAAATTGACAAAGGACAGACGGAAGCTATGCCACGGCTTAAGCTTACATACTCTTCAGGCAGGTGAGCTGAAAAGCTGACAATGGACACCAGAAGACCCTTTGGCCTAGGTGGGCTAAAAAGTTAACAACTGATGTAGAAAAGCAATATTGTATTATAAGTTCACAGGCTTGAGGCATGTGAACCAAGAATCAAAATACAAGTGAATGTTTTATGGTCATCTTTTATTGTTGGACAGAATCATCTTCACATAAGATGTCTTATTACTAATCCTTGAACACAAGTGGAAAGTAAAGAACAGCACACCAAACAGGTATAACAAAATCTTTGCAAACAATATTTTCAAGTTATTCCTTCAAAGATTGAACCTAAATAAAAGTATGTTGCTCATGTTATCACAACTGGTAGTCCAAGCTTGAACTTGTCTAGTCTTTTAAGGGCTCGTGATAATGTAGTGCTAATGTAGTGCTAATGCAGTGCCAATGTAGTGCAATGTAGTCCTAATTTAGTGCAATGTAGTGCTAATGTAGTGCAATGCAGTGCAATGTAGTGCTAATGTAGTGCTAATTGTTTTAATCACAAGGAGTTCCACTTAAAATATACTGAAGCTTGCGCTCTCTGCACCCCAGGAATATATCATAGCAAAATTGAAGGCACGAAGATAGCTGTTTGATTGGTCTAGGTAAAAAAACTGACCAATCACTAGGCTGATACCTGTCCTTTGAAGATTACAAAGGAGCAACACTCGACTTCAAAGCCTGTCAATTTTTACTGTTACGTGACCACGAGATTCTTTTGATGTATATCAAAGGATCAAACTAGTCTTCTTGTCTCATCAACAAGGTGGTACACACCGAGCCTTCAATTTTGCTATGACATATTCCAGGGGTGCAAAGAGCGAAAGTGAGCGTAACCCCTGGATATCGAGGATGTATATGTGTTACTGACAAAGAAGAAGTTTTCACTGTACCAGGTATTAGATCTTCCAGTGTATAGTAACACACTGCTACTTTGCACCTGAAGATCAAATATAAAAAAAAATATTGCAAAATATCACATCTTCTTAGTCAATAAAACTATTTTTCATAATAGTGTACTTGGATTTTAACAATTTTAACTTATATATAAAGCAACAAAGTTCCTTGGTTAGAATTAAAACCCTTAGCAAGGCATTCATCTTACATTTTGATACTGTGTCATATGAGCAACTGTGACATAATGTCATCATTGACATGCCATAAACTCATTCACCCCTGTCATTTTATGATAAACTATTCCAACCTTCGAATTGGAAGAGTTCAAATGTGTCTTCAGGGCTGAATGAGTTAATGCACTGTTGTTGAGGTGACAGCTTACAATCATTATGACTAAATCCCCTGTTCTGGGTAGAAAAATGATAACTTACAACATGAAAAATATTAAAACGTCTGTATAGGATTAGGATAGAGAAAACAGCAAACAATCACTTTTGTCAAAAGTAGTAGTTATTGCACATTTCAAAGCACCAGGTGCATTGGTATAACTTGTTATCATTATTCTTAAATCATAGTAAGTTGGGTAGCTCTACAGTGCCTTTAAACGTGGTACTGTACATACAAGTAAAACAGATGGTATGTCAATGAAACACGATGCACTATTTAATGGGTATTGAACACATCCGCACATTTTATTTGCAGATATATAGGATATCCACTTCCTGTACTTTTCCCTACAATCAGTTTCACATTTTACTCAAAAGTGTTGCTAAAGGGAGCACTTATAGAAGTTTGGTTTGGATTAATGGGTTTAGCAGGGGTGGAATTAACCGCCGACGTGCAGTGGCCAGTGGTTATCTGGGTGGACCAGTAGTTTTTTTAACAAGCTATCCTTCGAATCCTGGCCAGTAGATGTTAATTTATCTAAAATTTCAGCAATTAAATTTTCCGGGGAAGATTTTCCCGGATCCCCCTTTGGCACTCACTCATGTCTCCGGCCCTAGTTTTCTGGACCAGTGCACTTCAAAGGGGACCAGTTAATTTTTACTTCAACTGGACCTTTGGGCCAGTAACCCTTTTAAAAAATTCCACCCCTGTTTAACATCCTATTACATATAATAAACGTCTAAGGTCATTTAAGGATGAACCTTATGGAGAGATACTACAGTACGAGGACATATATATTAAGTGAAAATATAACCGACAAAAAGGAATTCACTATTACATGGGAAAACAGCTGTATGTAAAAATAATCAAAGCAAAACTTAAACTAATAACACTGTAACACAGAATGCATTCACATTTTTTTTTTATAAATATAATTGCTAAAAGGATTTCACCATAAAAAAAATATGTATACTAACAGATTTACCATTGTTTAATACCTTGGAATAAGACCATTTGGCTGCTAAATTCATTTTATACAGGCAGTACTAGGTTCTGTTGGCTTAGGGAGCACCAATAAAAAAAATAACATCATAATAAAAATACAAAGGACGTATAGCTACATACTGTCTGAAGCAAGAGGCACAATATGCGCCTGTACTAATGACCTGATATTTAACTCATTCCACCCTGAACTTTCATAATGAACTATTCCAACCTTTGTGTTGGAAGAGTTCAAATGTGTCTTCAAGGGTGAAATACAAAGTACCTACATACTGTCTGAAGCAAGAGGCACAATATGTGCCTGTACTAATGACCTGATATTTAACTCATTCCACCCTGAGCTTTCATAATGGACTATTCCAACCTTTGAATTGGAAGAGTTCAAATGTGTCTTTAGGGGTGAATGAGTAAACGACACTGGGGAAACACATATGTATATGCTGAAATGACAAAACTACAAGCAAAAGATATTGACTTCAGAACTTGTGATTCATTACAAAAATACACATGCTTCCCAACAGTTCAGCGCACTTTGTGCAAGGAAAGCTAAAAACTTAGGTGTTATATTAAAGATTGTTTTATGTTCAATATAAATCACATGCAATTATCAAAGTCACTTAAGAAATCGATATAATGTTCAACCTGTTTCTTTTTTTCTAAATGTTGTTCTAATTTATATTAACAAATAAAGAATAAAGAATTTCATATTAAAACACAATACATCTCCAGCACACACACACAGGCATACACACATAGGGAGATATTAGCCAGGTGGCAAAGGACTAGTAGTTAGCGCCTGATAAGGCAGCTCCTGCAAATTCTTCAATATTGTATTGATTAATATATATGCTAATTGTATTGACTGTATAAAACTGTGCATCTATGTACTGTAAAGCGCTCTAGAGTGGCTTATGTTAGCTAGATAGGGTGCTATATCAAATGTTGTATATTTATTTATTTTATTTATTACAAAGATAATTTACAAAATAAATGTTTCCATCCAATAGGATGCAATGGAGTTCAGGACAGATACATGACATGCCTTTTAAGCAAATCATGTAAAAACACATATGAACCTACAGGTCTGCATAGACAGAATTTTACACACAATAAAGTGCAAAGGACTTGTGGTTACGTCACGAAAAAGGTCAGCTGTTCTTCACCACTCACCACAGTGGTGACAGAAATTGTGTTGGAATGTCCTGTTTATGCAAAAAGGGGCGAAAGAAACCTGACAACAAGACAACTCCAATCTCTTATCCCTAAATACTCCTATGTACACAGTCAGTCTACAAGTGAAGGCCAAAACCAGGACAAAACGACTCAAAAAGCTAAATCACACATGCTCGACCCAAATTTCAATATGTCGGACAGCATGAATGATGTGAGTGCCCCAAATTTCAATATGGCCGACAGCATGAATGATGTGAGTGCCAAGTCCATACGAGACCTAAAAGACCATATTCTAAAGGCAACGGAAAACCTTGCAAAGTAAATAGACAATACAACTATGTCAATTGAAAAGTTGGAGAGAAGATTGATAGAGATGGAAAATTAATTCAACTCTGAAAATTTACACACTTATACATACTCTTAACAACCAATTTTGACGCACATCCAATAGCTTCTTTTTTTTTCATGTGTGCCATGAATACCTGTTGCAAAAGAGAAAAAAAAGAAATATTTCAAAGGGAAAAAAACCAGCAATATATGGCATGGGGAGTATAAAACAGTTTATACAACATGGCAATATGGTTACTTTTGAGCGAGTAAATGCCGTTAACCTTGCGTACTAAACAATTGCTGAATCCCAAAAATACCTTGTTAGTAGACCAAATATTTAAGATATCAAAGTAATAACAAAGTTGCATTATACGTCCTACAATTTGGTTTGTTTGTGTTTTACGTCCTATTAACAGCTATGGTCGTTTGAGGACGTGCCAGGTTTTTGTAGTGGAGGAAAGCCAGACTTCCCGGAGAAAAAGCATTGACGTACGGCCAGTTCCTGGCGACTGCACCACGTAGGTCTCGAACCCGCGACCCAGTGCTAGAGGGCTAGTGGTAGCAAAATGTCAGACACCTTAACCACTTGGCCACCGCGGCCCCTTTTATATACAACTACATAGACATTACAAAACTATTAAATCAACATGTCAAGGTGCTTCAATTCTAATGGGACCTTGCCAGTTTAAAAATAGGGTTCATTTGGATTTCATACTTGGACGGCATCAGTTTGAAAGTCTTTAATTAAACATTATATACATAATCTATCAAAGTATCAACCTTGATATTATTCAGTTCAAAATTACAAGCATGCAATTGACATAATACAGTATGTGTTTCAACAAAAGAAATATTGTTTACCATATCACCCCTAAAGTCACATTTGAACCTTACCCAATCAAAGACTGGGCAAGTCTAGTTTAAATATGTAGGGGTGAGTGAGTTAAATAAGCCCAACTGACCAATTTGTAATCTCCAACTCTTAGTACAGGTACAAATGAAATAGGGAAAGAACCGACATCCAATATGTTCACATGTGGCTGATTTTCTTAATTCAATGAATAACTACTTTCCTTTTTACTTTACATTTTGTAAGTAGGAGTGTTGGCTTATAAAACGACAATGAAATAGCATGTGTATGCATTTCTACAGCACTGCAATCAATATGAATTTTTCACATTCTGGCCTCTTAAAACTTATTTGTTTTACAGCTATATATGACACAATTCTTTATTTGAAATACCAATTAATGCTACAATCCTCTGACTCAAAGTTGGGGAGTGGGCTAATTATTACAGGACAATAAATGATAATTTGTGTCATTATTAACTGAACTGCTATAGATATGGGTGGGCTTATTACCAGGCATGGACTTATTGCCAGATAAATACAGTATATCATATTATTAGATTGAATTTAATTTGAATGTTTTTATCTCACCATTTTCTTTTCAAAATCACATCTGATCAATATTGAAATATATGCCATCATTCCTTAAATACTAAAATTTCTCTTACAGACGTTTTTTTTTCTTCTTTCTTTTATAACTTCTATGGTAATATTTGGCCAAGTACAATTTCTAAAATAAAAATTAAAACAGAAATCTATATGATTATGTGATGTGCAGATGTAGATTGCATCACATAATATGCTGATCACCAATTTTACACGACAGTCTGTACATGTCTGCCTTGCATGGCAAATGCAATGTTTTGAAATCTTTAGATCAGAGATTTATTCTATGACATGACAGTTGGCCTGCATCGCATAGCACTGTTTGATTGCTTCCTGACAGTTGTTGAAGTCCTGCCAGGGTAGGCATATGTTCTGCTGCAAGAATTGCAGGTGTTTGTTTAACACATGAAGCGTGTGTTCCGGTCCCTGGTTCCCAGACAGAAACTTCTCTAGTACAGTTCGAAAAACTTTGTCCGAGCATTCCAGGGTGAGAATGGTCTTGGCCAGCTTCTGTGTGTACTTACATGCGGTACATTTGGCCGTTTTTGTTGTGTTGTTGACAGGTGACAAAGCACTGCTACACTTCTCACACTTGAAGATTGGTACTTCGTTGGGGATGTTGAAATACAAAGGCCACACATTTTGACAGGGGAGACAATTACATACAAATTGGTACTGTGACAGTTTTTTCTGGCGGTCAGATTTCGCGCTAACTGCATACACTGTGCCGTAGTTATCCAAGATTTCTCGACCCTTTGAAATTTTCTTGATGGCTCTGACGACACACACGTCCCCGTAAGAGTGGCGGACAACATCTGGATCACACGAGTGATTGAACAAACTAAGCATTGCATATATCGCAGAACCAATTTCCTCACCAACAGATTCAGCAATCATAGTTTTCTTCAGCTTCAATTCAGAAACTTCATGGGCATTGCATGGAAGCATTTGGATGTGGCGTAGGATGTGTCCACCTACATACATCAAGTCCTCGTGACGTTTTTCTGTAGAGGGAACAAAAGAGGAATTCTCTAAGCATTTCACAAGGAACACTGCATTGATAGTACGCTTTAATAGATCTGTTGTTGTTCGTTTTTCACAATGATTTACTAAATTGTAGACAGTATTGTAATCATTTGAGTCATAAACCCCGTCCCTGTTGAAGCCAGATCCGAAGGAGTCCCCAACAGCATCTGCGGTGTCCTTGTACGCCTTCAAATACTCAAATCCAGCTTTAAGAACCATTCGAAATGATAAATGTCCGAGGCCGAGCTGAGCGGCTTGAATACCGCCGAGATGTTCACACTCTACGCAGTGATAATTTTTCCACGATTCCATTTCACACTGACGGGAACAGTAACCGACTTCTGCACAGTTGCGACAGGGGAACGGAGAGAACAATCTCTCACAGCAGTTGTGACAGTTTAATATGCTACATCCTGGCATGCTCACGGACATGTAAGCTTTCTCTACAACCAGGACATCCCCGATCTCGATGTCCTCTGCCGCGTAAATGCCACGACCCATCTCCTCACTTTCTTCCATGGTAACTGCAGCAGATGCATTGGGAAATTTCACGTTTCTCGATGAAATCACGGGGAGATCGTCATGACTTCTATTACACTCTGCTTGGGTTTTCATGACCTTTTTATGCTGATCATCTTTTATTTTTCCACAAGCCACAATCAGCTTGTCAATCTCCTCTGCAATCTTTTTCATCTTGTCCTCATCCAGATCAGATACCCTTATTTGACCTTTTGCTTTAGTAAATGCTTCTGTGGCCGCTTCTCCCCATTTCAACTGCATGTAACATTTGCCTCTCCTATCGTAAAGTTTGTACTGTAGATTTTCTGGATAGCCATTTTCCAAAGCAAGCTCAATATCTGCTAGACACAATTCATCCTTTGTCATATGATATAAAACTGCTGATCTATTCGCAAATGCCAAAGCTAAAGTTGGAGGTTTTTCGAGGTTATCGTTATTTTCGCTAGGCGAGCTACTACTCGGACAGGGTGAAAAGAGAACACTTTGCGTGTACAGATCAAGAGCCTGCTTGTATTTCTTTTTCTGGAAGAAAGCATTTCCTTGATTTCGAAGATTAACTGCTACTTCTTCACATTTTTCTTTGAAATTAGGATTTGTTTGCATGACATCTTGTGCGATTGGAAGTTTATAAATCAAATTCACTCGTTCTTCATTAGATGTGCACTTATCAAATTTCTTTCTCAATTCTTCCAAGGTTCCTTCATCTCTCAAGAAGCTGGTTATTTTGTCATACCATTCATCTGCATTGTTCTTGCTCATTGTAGTAGAGGCCATCCTCATGAAGAGCTAGTGCACCTAGAAAAGAAAAAGCAAAAAAATATATGTGTAATTGTAAACTCACAGAGAATATACCGTATTTTACCGGCAATAAGCCCCCTCTCACAAATAAGCCCCCTCCCCACTTTGGTAAATGTCCTGGGAACAGGGTGGGTGCCTGGCATTAGAAGCCCCCTCCCTAATTTTGTCTCCATCTCTAAAAAAAATATATGTCAATTTTTGTCTCTGATATAAGCAATATTATAACACATGATTATGGAATATGATGTAAACATAACAAAATATCAAGATATCTAGATGGCTTAACCTAAAACAAAACATCGTAGTGTAAAAAGGATTTTTTGCAGTTTTGTTTATTTTCATCTTTTATTTGACTTGTTTCTTCTTTCACATTTCCATAATACTTCCATTAGACCAACAGGGCTGTTGGTCGGCTAACCCTATAATATTTCAATATGTAAAAATATATTCAACATATGCATTATTGTGACAATATTGATTTTCTGCACTTGGAGTAAAAGGGATTCTTTGTCTTAAGCTTTCGGACTCACTATCTGATAATGACTGAATGTCTGATAAAACAGCCAAAAGTTTAGATTTTTACAAGGTCTACATATATACTAGTAAAAGTTCTCCAAACATCATTTTCATTGTAATTAAATGTACATTATTTTTGCTGAAATCAGTTACATAATATTACTGGTACTTGTCTATCCCACCTCATTATTTAATTCCTGATATTCACAAAATAAATTTGGTACGAGTGTCTTGATCTGAAATCATACTGTAGAAGTATTATTATAATAATGAGGCATGTTAAGTGTATACTGAATGTTCCCCTTTCAAAGGATCAGAGAACCCTTAAAAACTGAGGTGTAATAATTTAAATTTCCTGCGGTTCGTAGAATAGCGGGAAATATTTGTCCTGTAGGTACGTGGCAATCATACAGGTTGAGAAGCACGTGCGGTTTATAGCCGACCAATGAGATTGTTTCAGAAGCGTAAGGCGTGATGAGGTTAGTTTGTTAGCCATTCTAGCTTTTGGTCAGCTCAGAAACGGACCGTTTAAATTTCTGGCGTAATGGAGTCGGCGGATACGGAGTCGCCGGGACAGCGGATGCTTTCGCAAAGTGACATTCTGGAGAGTTAGAAAAGATGATGACTTGAAAGTTGGAGTGTTTTAAAGAGGAAATCAGCGAGTCACAGAGGATTATATCGGATGTACAAATTTCCAAAATGATTCTAAAGGCCAAGCAGCTAATTGCATATAAGGAGTTTCTTGTTTATTATACGGAGTAATAAGTACAATGTATATAGAGGACCTGAGGACGACTCCTCCCACGGCTAGCATGGTCATCGGAGGGATACAATATGTACAATCATCACCACCCATTCCCTACACAGCACAGGAAAGCAAGTTGAGAGTGAAAGGAGGTCTGCTTTTCATTGGATGGATAAAGCTGCAGGTATTGTACACAGAGAACAGAGAATTTATGTCACTGGAGGGATATAGCAGAAAACTCCAGACATTTCAGCAGGATGAGCAAGGCTGAAACTTTAATACTGCATGGTTGGGTGGTGCATGGTAAATAGCACACTTGCCTTTCACTAATAATGGCCAGGGTTTTATTTCCCAATCAGACTTGAAATGGTATTGGATCACCTGCCCAACCACATGGATTGTCTCCAGGTACTCTAATTTCCCCCCATATTAAGACCTCCTTGTCCAGATGGGTCTCTTAGACTGATGTGGCAACAGATGACAATACTCAATAACTTTACAGTGCACACACACAAGTGATGAGTGATGTGACATATAGTTTAACTTAGTCCGCTAAAACTGACCATAATCGCAGGCTCAAAAATTCTGATCGGTCGCCTGTTTATGTTTATGTTTATAAACAGGCCACCGTTCAGAATTTTTGAGCCTGCGATTATGGTCAGTTTTAGTGGACCAAGTTTAGCTATGTAGATGACGTTACTTTTTTTGAAAATTGAGGCAAAAATGTTTTAACTTCTCAAGTCTCCCCGAAACTATAACTGTTCTAGTTGGATTCATCATTGTAACAGATGATATGGTTTTAATATCGAACTGTTCACAAATCTGACAACATATTCTGCTATAGTTACTTTCCCTCTGTATATTAAAACCACTGTACACAAATTTGTCTGAGATGAGGATTTTCCCCTCTGATCAGAGTTCCAGTACAGCCTCTCAATTATAGAGTATCATCTGTCAGATGATGATGTTCCCAACATGTTGAAAGTCACATAAAACTATTATTAACAATAATTGAATAAGTGAAATGCGGGGATCATTCTCTAACTCAGAGATTTAATTTCATTTCCTATCGTTACATTAGTGTTACCCACCCGGCGAATGATCAATCGTAGGCCTAGGCCTACTGGATGATAACACGAACCACTTTGAAAGGTCACCATCTGACCATCTCTTCGCATCCCTACCGAAAGTGAGTCTGATGTGCGATAAATACTTCTGTCATGATGCGATAAAAACACATCGATGTCTTCACTTACCACATAAACAGGTAGTTTTTACAATCGGAGGATGCGTGTATTGCGCGACTAGATAACTGAAACAGGAAAGTTATCCTCATCAATGAAATCTGAGAGCACTCCACAGATGTAAGCGTTTTGGTGAGCAAGTGAGAAATTCTAAATATAGGGTCGGTTCAAAAAAGACGGAAATGATTCAGTGGCTGAGCGCCAATGGAGACAGAAATGGTCGACGAATCGTATTCTATTGAAACACCAGACACTTTTTTTTAACAATGAAAAGAAAATGAAAATGGCATAAAAATGAAAATATATATACCAACAAATGTGAGTTCCTGAAGAAAATAAATGTTTTTTCTCTCCGAAATCTGACTCTAAATGAAAGGGAGGGACCGGGTTACGTTAACTTCTCAAAGAATTGGCATTTTAAAAACTATTGGAAATATAATCCTGGATCAGTTGTATCAAACTTCATTTGACTAATGGCATATCCTGGAGCGCACACAGGTGATAATCTATCAAATCACCGGCTTCGATTGGTTTGTCTCCATTTAATTGCTGCACTATACAGTGACACTTATTTATTATGTGACATGTCAAGGGATTCAAGATTATTATAACTATCTTTTATTGCATCTAATATCATTAAGATTTAGCACATACATTATTATTATCATTATTAAAAAAGCAAATAACGGATATTCATTAAACTTACAAACATTAATTTATTTTGAAAATTAAAGCAGAGACGTATATATTATGTATTGAGTTAAAGACATATCTTGTTAAATCAAAGATATCTCTGAATATAATATATATAACATATATAATTAGGAGCATACGAGATATGTCTATTGTTTAAAAGATATCGCTTAATTCTAAGTATTAAAATAAATGTTAAACTGGCTTTCAATATAACAGACTTACAGATTGACTTTTATCAAATAAATAGACAGACAGACACACACACAACAGAAAGACAGACATTTACAGACAGACATGTACACCTGAAGAAAGAAACCGTTTTTTTTTTAAATGTGAGAATGGGAAAGGGTATAGTGGGGAGTGGAGCTACAATTTGTAAAGTTGAACCTTTTTGGGTCCAAGATATTATAAATTGTTTTGTCTATTTAAAAGAGACAAATTCAGAGGGAAAAGCCGAACGAACTTAGTTCCCTTGAGAACACGCCATGCATAATTGGATAAATTTGAAAATTGTAAAATAAAATGATAAGACATATTGTCTAATCCTGTTCGCTGATATTGCACGATGATTCAAACCTAACAAAATAGTATCCGCTTGTGATATTATACATGTCGTTTTTTCTGTTATAGAATAAATTAAGAATGCAAATAAATCTATATAAAAATATCCGATCGGTCATTGCCGTTAAAAATATGTTACTAAATAAATGGAAATGGAAATAGGACGACAAAACGTTATTAATTACGTCGTTGTCAAACAACCTCTATGCATAAAATCAAAAGTTCGGCGCATACATTAGAACTCTTGCATTTTGAGGGGTCCACAAAGTTGAATACTTACCAGTTAGGTTTCTCTGAATTCGCCAAAGGATTTTATTTCATCATTTTAAAACAAAATCGCTCTATATCTTAATTCCTTGTTTTGAGCGACTGTTATTTCCAAAAGGCATACAGGAATTTTAGTTACAACTCATCTTGACTTGAATAAATGAAGGGGTATATACAAAGCAGGGCAATCAAATTTGAAACTGAACGAAAACATCAGTTAATCATACAAATACGAAACAGACATACAGTCGCACAATAGAGGTACAGAGAGTCCTACAACAGGCATACACCGCTGGTTGGTTGTTTTTCTCCAGGTACTCCTGTTTTTCCACCACCATCAAACCTGGCACGTCCTAAAAAGTGTTCCAAACGATTGGCCAGAGTTGTTCGTTAATATCTAGAGACGTACGGACCTGGTGTAGTGATCTGCATCAACATCCGCTATGGTTTATACCCCAAAAAATTGACTTTAAGAAGTAGCCAAACAGGTTGATCGGCCGATAAATGTACAAACCTACGGATTCCAGTCTCTCCGAAATAGTTTTTTTCCTAATTTTCTAAAAATAAATATGGTATTTTAGTTGCCAAAAATGGTTAAGCCAAGTGCTCTAATCTCCGATCTAAAAGTGAAAATAATGGCCAAACCAAAAAAGAGGCCCAATGGGCCTGCACCTGGTATTAATCTCACACTTGCAATCTTAAGAGTGGACTAAAATACAGCTACAGGCAGAATATCAGTGTTTGATTCAAAAGAAACTATTAAAAGATTCAAAGTTATGACGCATGTGACCTTGAATGTCGAACAAGGACATAAGGTTGAAAGTGGGTCAAAGTCATTCATTTGGACAAACTTGGTAGCCTTTCATCCCAGCATGCTACAGGCTCAATTTCAGTACCCTGGGCCTTTTGGTTAATGAGAATAGGTGGTTTGAAGGTTTTACGACATTTGACCCCTGTGACCATGAAAGTGGGTCAAGTCATTCATCCCAGCATTCTACAGTCCCAATATCAGTACCCTTGGCCTTTGGTTATTGAGAAGAAGTTGTTTGAAGATTTTACAGGGACAGGTGGGCGGGACCAAAAGGGGTTATTTTGACAGTATACCTTTAAACGATATCTCCTACACAATTTGGCAGATTTCAATCAAATTTAACGAGGAGCATCTTTAGGGGAAGGGGATTCAAGGTTATACAAATAAATACCCTGACCCCCAGGGGACAGGTGGGCGGGGCAAAAAGGGGTATATTTGACGGTATGCCTTTAAATGACATATCCGAATTAGGGACTTGAAACTTTGAGACATGGTTGATTTATGTATGGAGAATTGCACAAAACTTTAGGATTATTTATATGACTTCAGGGGCCGGGCCAGTGTCATGGGGATCAAATATTAAAATGTAGTTCTAGTTTCCTGATCTACTATCTAAGATGGCACGTACTGTAATGGCCCAAGTACTATTAGCACTTTAAAAAACAAGAGGTCCAGAGGGCCTTTATCGCTCACCTGGATATCTAAGCAATCATGGCAAAATATTCTCCAAATGAGATCCAAGGGAATATGCTAGACCCCAAGACCCCTTGTAGCATATCTGTATTAGATATTTCATGCCCAGCAATTTTATGTATGGTTATGGGGTGGGGATCTCAACTGTTACATCTCAAAGGTCTTTAATAGAGTTTGGCACAGAGGTCTAATAGCAAAGCTTCTTCTTTCCTTATTCTGATTTCCAAACTCGTTTTATGGTATAAAATGTACATATATGTCTATTGTCGCATTGTTGTAGTACAATTGTTGAGGAGAGGGCTTTAATAAGTTGTAATAACTTGTGCCCAATCCTCTTGCTTGAATTTAGAGGCAATAAAATATGTTTTAATTAAAATGAAATATGTTGAACGAAAAAAAACGCTCAACGATTCCCAACCACTTGTACGGACCAAGTCCCGTATGATATTGGAAGCGAAGTTGATTAGCACACGAGATGTCTCTGACGAGACAGAGCTTACCAGACACAATGGAAATGTTCAAAGGAAATGTGTTCTATTTTGATGCACGTTCATATAAGACCAGAGAATACAAATTTGAAACGTTTTATTATGGGAAAAAATTCTGCGTTGCTGTCCGGTGAGATACCATTGAATAATCTGTTCTTGACGTTTTTACAGTTTTGTGTTTAGCTGTTAGATTCATTTTCTCAGCTTCATCAGGCAAGATAATCATATATATGTATGTGTAATTACCCAATCTAAATTGTCCACTCGGCACCCGACGCCAATATTCAAAAGCCACCAAATTAACCGTTCAGCGTATGTGTTCACAGGAGGGCGGGGTCACTGATAAGGTGGGGTACTTACCTGGAACGATGATTGGCTTGTGTCGCAGGTGAGAAATTTGTAAGAAATTTGCCGACAGAGTCATCAATGTACTTTTTTTTAGAACAAGAAGTCTATTGTCTACAAGGAATTAGATAATTAGTTTTGACCACATCGGCCTTTGAAAATTGAAACTTAAAGCGTTTCTCTAAAATAGATAAGGCCTATGTGGTCAAAAAATCCAACATATGGACTTCAATAATTATTTACGTAAAACACGTATTTCAATTAACTTATATTTACATATTTAATTTTCAGACTGATGTCCCTTTTTTGAGTTGGAAAATTGCGTATTTTCTTTGAAAGATAGTTAGAAGTTTCCTTTGATTGAACTGTTAAGCGATCACATCGTCTGTACATCAATAAGTACAAGAACAAAGGATTAATTCAACCTTAATTAAAAAAATTAAGATCGTAGACGTGATGGGATTGTAATCTACACATTAACACCGATTAATTCGCTCAAAATATATTCATGCTATTTATGAAGAGTTGACTATAAGTTATGAAGTTATTAAAATTTGGTTATCATAATGTCATTTCCAATGTTTCATGTGTTATGACATAGCAATAACAATGTCAATTATATAAATGAGAAAATAACCCAGATACATATTTATTATAAATGTAATATATAATTCTCTGAACAACCTTTTTTTATAGAATAAAACAGAGACATATATTGGAATCTCTGCCTGGCAATTTATATATATATATATATATATATATAAAATTTTGTCCGATCCTGCCCCGTTCCTGTAATTGCAATTCTTTTATTAATTATACCTTATACCCGGTAATGATACTTAAATATATCTAATATATATATCTTATACCCGATAAAAAAGATAGAATAATATAAAGATATATATATATATAATTTAGTCCGATTCTGACCCGATCATGTAATTGCATTTTTGATTAATCATCTATACCTTCTACCCGATAAGGATGATTAGATATATACAAAAAATATATATAAATAAGCCCGATCCTGCCCCGTCCCTGTCCGTTCCTGTAAATCGTTGCCCGTTCCTGCCCGCTCCATATCAAAACAATACTCTTAATTCGTTGCAATTCTTTTATTAATTATACCTTATACCCGATAAGGATGATTAGATATATACAAAAAATATATATAAATAAGCCCGATCCTGCCCCGTCCCTGTCCGTTCCTGTAAATCGTCGCCCGTCTCTGTCCGTTCCTGTACATCGTTGCCCGTTCCCGCCCGATCCATATCAATACAATACTTTTAATTCGTTGCAATTCTTTTATTAATTATACCTTATACCCGATAAGGATGATTAGATATATACAAACAATATATATAAATAAGTCCGATCCTCCCCCGTTTCTGTCCGTTCGTGTAAATCGTCGCCCTTTTCTGTCCGTTCCTGTAAATCGCCGCCCGTTTCTGTCCGCTCCTGTAAATCGTCGCCCTTTTCTGTCCGTTCCTGTAAATCGCCGCCCGTTTCTGTCCGCTCCTGTAAATCGTCGCCCTTTTCTGTCCGTTCCTGTAAATCGCCGCCCGTTTCTGTCCGTTCCTGTAAATCGCCGCCCGTTTCTGTCCGCTCCTGTAAATCGTCGCCCGGTTCTGTCCGTTCCTGTAAATCGTTGCCCGCTCCTGCCCGATCCATATCAATACAATACTTTTAATTCGTTGCAATTCTTTTATTAATTATACCTTATACACGGTAATGATACTTAAATATATCTAATATATATATCATATACCCGATAAAAAAGATAGAATAATATAAAGATATATATATATATAAAATTTTGTCCGATCCTGCCCCGTCCCTGTCCGTTCCTGTACATCGTTGCCCGTTCCCGCCCGATCCATATCAAAACAATACTCTTAATTCGTTGCAATTCTTTTATCAAATATACCTTATACCAGATAAGGATAATCAAATATATACAATAAATATATATAAATAAGTCCGATCCTCCCCCGTTTCTGTCCGTTCGTGTAAATCGTTGCCCGTTCCTGCCCGCTCCATATCAAAACAATACTCTTAATTCGTTGCAATTCTTTTATCAAATACATCTGATACCCGATTAAAAAAATATATAATAACATAAATATAGGTCTCATAATTATATTTATAACGACATCAATGTATATAGATATAATTTATTCCGAGTCTGCACCGATCATGTAATTGCATTTTTGATTAATCATCTATACCTTCTACCCGATAAGGATGATTAGATATATACAAACAATATATATAAATAAGCCCGATCCTGCCCCGTTCCTGTCCGCTCCTGTAAATCGTCGCCCTTTTCTGTCCGTTCCTGTACATCGTTGCCCGTTCCTGCCCGCTCCATATCAAAACAATACTCTTAATTCGTTGCAATTCTTTTATTAATTATACCTTATACACGGTAATGATACTTAAATATATCTAATATGTATATCTTATACCCGATAAACAAGATAGAATAATATAAAGATATATATATATATATTTTAGACCGATTCTGACCCGATCATGTAATTGCATTTTTTTTTAACCATCTATACCTTATACCCGATAAGGATGATTAGATATATACAAAAATATATATAAATAAGTCCGACCCTGCCCCGTTCCTGTCCTTTCCTGTAAATCGTCGCCCGGTTCTGTCCGTTCCTGTACATCGTTGCCCGTTCCCGCCCGATCCATATCAATACAATACTTTTAATTCGTTGCAATTCTTTTATCAAATACATCTGATACCCGATTAAAAAAATATATAATAACATAAATATAGGTCTCATAATTATATTTATAACGACATAAATGTATATAGATATAATTTATTCCGAGTCTGCACCGATCATGTAATTGCATTTTTTTTTAACCATCTATACCTTATACCTGATGAGGAGGATTAGATATATACAAAAAATATATATACATAAGTCCGATCCTGCGCCGTTCCTGTCCGTTCCAGTAAATCGTCGCCCGGTTCTGTCCGTTCCTGTAAATCGTTGCCCGCTCCTGCCCGATCCATATCAATACAATACTTTTAATTCGTTGCAATTCTTTTATTAATTATACCTTATACCCGGTAATGATACTTAAATATATCTAATATGTATATCTTATACCCGATAAACAAGATAGAATAATATAAAGATATATATATATAATTTAGTCCGATTCTGACCTGATCATGTAATTGCATTTTTGATTAATCATCTATACCTTATACCCGATAAGGATGATTAGATATATACAAAAAATATATATAAATAAGTCCGATCCTGCCCCGTTCCTGTCCGTTCCTGTAAATCGTCGCCCGTTTCTGTCCGTTCCTGTAAATCGTTGCCCGTTCCTGCCCGATCCATATCAAAACAATACTCTTAATTCGTTGCAATTCTTTTATCAAATACATCTGATACCCGATTAAAAAAATATATAATAACATAAATATAGGTCTCATAATTATATTTATAACGACATAAATGTATATAGATATAATTTATTCCGAGTCTGCACCGATCATGTAATTGCAATCCTTTTACCAAATATATCTTACACCCGATAATGATACTTAAATTTATCTAATATATATATCCATTAGTGTAATAATTAATAGATTTCTGCCCGTTCCTGCCCGTTCCTGCCCGTTCCTGTAAATCGGCGAACCCCTAAATAACCGGCTTTGATTGGTTTGTCTCCATTTAATTGCTGCACTGTACAGACCATTAATTTATTATGTGACATGTCAAGGGATTCAAGATTATTATAATTATACTATCTTTTATTGTATCTAACATAATTAAGATATAGCACATACATTATTATTATCATTATTAAAAAAGCAAATAACGGATATTCATTAAACTTACAAAGATTAATTTATTTTGAAAATTGAAGCAGAGACGTATATATTATGTAATATATACGTCTCTGATTAAAGTAATTAAGTGATATGTTGTTTTTGTTTCAAAGAGAGAGGTCACAAATGTATAAACGAAATAGAGATATGTCGAATTCAAATTTATTAATATATATTTAAATGTAAAAGTATTTCTAAAACATATAGTTATTATATATGTGTTATAGAGATATCTTTAAATGAGTTAAAGACATATCTTGTTAAATCAAAGATATTTCTTAATATAATATATATAACATATATAATTAGGGTCATATGAGATATGTCAAATGTTTAAAAGATATCGCTTAATTCTAAGTATTAAAATAAATGTTAAACTGGCTTTCAATATGACAGTCTTACAGATTAACTTTTATCAAATAAATAGACAGACAGTCACACACACAACAGAAAGACAGACATTTACAGACAGACATGTACACCTGAAGAAAGAAACCGATCTTTTTTTTGTAAATGTGCGAATGGGAAAGGGGATAGTGGGGAGTGGAGCTACAATTGGTTAAGTTGAACCTGTTTGGGTCGAAGATGTTATAAATTGTTTTGTCTATTTCCAAGAGACAAATTCAGAGGAAAAAGCCGAACGAACTTAGTTCCCTTGAGAACACGCCATGCATAATTGGATAAACTTGAAAATTGTAAAATAAAATGCACTTTGAGGTGTCCACAAAGTTGAATACTTACCAGTTAGGTTTCTCTGAATTCGACAAAGGTTTTTAGTTCATCATTTTAAAACAAAATCGCTCTATATCTTAATTCCTTGTTTTGAGCGACTGTTATTTCCAAAAGGCATACAGGAATTTTAGTTACAACTCATCTTGACTTGAATATATGAAGGGGTATATACAAAGCAGGGCAGTCAAATTTGAAACTGAACGAAAACATCAGTTAAACATACAAATACGAAACAGACATACAGTCGCACAATAGAGGTACAGAGAGTCCTACAACAGCCACCTGCCGCTGGTTGGTTGTTTTTCTCCAGGTACTCCTGTTTTCCACCACCAACAAACCTGGCACGTCCTAAAATGATCTTAGCTGTTAACGTTAATAGGGCGTAAAACACAAACAACAGGCACACAGTTATCTGAAATATGTTTCATCAATTTGATTTAAACATTGATCAATCACATACCTGGACTGCTTAATTCGTTTATAGTGTTCCAAACGATTGGCCAGGGTTGTTCGTTATTATCTAGAGACGTACGGACCTGGTGTAGTGATCTGCATCAACATCCGCTATGATTTATAC
This sequence comes from Mizuhopecten yessoensis, assembly GCF_002113885.1. Lineage (NCBI taxonomy): Eukaryota > Metazoa > Mollusca > Bivalvia > Pectinida > Pectinidae > Mizuhopecten > Mizuhopecten yessoensis. Next base: position 915,240 of record NW_018404481.1, read on the forward strand.
CCAAAAAAAAATTACTTTAAGAAGTAGCCAAACAGGTTGATCGGCCGATAAATGTACAAACCTACGGATTCCAGTCTCTCCGAAATAGATTTTTTTCCCCCTTTTCTAAAAAGAAATGTGGTATTTTAGTTGCCAAAAATGGTTAAGCCAAGTGCTCTAATCTCCGATCTAAAAGTGAAAATAATAGCCAAACCAAAAAAGAGGCCCAATGGGCCTGCATCGCTCACCTGGTATTAATCTCACACTTACAATCTTAAAAGTGGACTAAAATACAGCTACAGGCAGAATATCAGTGTTTGATTCATAAGAACCTATTAAAAGATTTAAAAATATGACGCCTGTGACCTTGAATGTCGAACAAGGACATAAGGTTGAAAGTGGGTCAAGGTCATTCATTTGGACAAACTTGGTAGCCTTTCATCCCAGCATGCTACAGGCCCAATTTCAGTACCCTGGGCCTTTTGGTTATTTGAGAAGAAGTTGTTTGAAGATTTTACGACTTTTGACCCCTGTGACCATGAAATTGGGTCAAGGTCATTCATTTGAACAAACTTGGTAGCCCTTTATCCCAGCATGCTACAGGTCCATTATCAGTACACTGGGCCTTTTGGTTATTGAGAAGTTGTTTGAACATTTTAACACATTTGACCCCTGTCACCTTGAAAGTGGGTCAAGGTCGTTCATTTGAACAAACTTGGTAGCCCTTTATCCCAGCATGCTACAGGTCCATTATCAGTACACTGGGCCTTTTGGTTATTGAGAAGTTGTTTGAACATTTTAACACATTTGACCCCTGTCACCTTGAAAGTGGGTCAAGGTCGTTCATTTGAACAAACTTGGTAGCCCTTTATCCCAGCATGCTACAGGTCCATTATCAGTACACTGGGCCTTTTGGTTATTGAGAAGTTGTTTGAACATTTTAACACATTTGACCCCTGTCACCTTGAAAGTGGGTCAAGGTCGTTCATTTGAACAAACTTGGTAGCCCTTTATCCCAGCATGCTACAGGTCCATTATCAGTACACTGGGCCTTTTGGTTATTGAGAAGTTGTTTGAACATTTTAACACATTTGACCCCTGTCACCTTGAAAGTGGGTCAAGGTCGTTCATTTGAACAAACTTGGTAGCCCTTTATCACAGCATGCTACAGGTCCATTATCAGTACCCTGGGCCTTTCGGTTATTGAGAAGAAGCTGTTTTGAAGCTTTTAAGACATTTGACCCCTGTCACCTTGAAAGTGGGTCAAAGTCATTCATTTGAACAAACTTGGTAGCGCTTCATCCAAGCATGCTACAGGTCCAAAATCAGTACCCTGGGCCTTTTAGTTATTGAGAAGAAACTGGTTTAAAGATTTTAAGACATTTGACCCCTGTCACCTTGAAAGTGGGTCAAAGTCATTCATTTGAACAAACTTGGTAGCGCTTCATCCAAGCATGCTACAGGTCCAAAATCAGTACCCTGGGCCTTTTAGTTATTGAGAAGAAACTGGTTTAAAGATTTTAAGACATTTGACCCCTGTCACCTTGAAAGTGGGTCAAAGTCATTCATTTGAACAAACTTGGTAGCGCTTCATCCAAGCATGCTACAGGTCCAATATCAGTACCCTGGGCCTTTTAGTTATTGAGAAGAAACTGTTTTCAAGATTTTACGACATTTGACCCCTGTCACCTTGAAAGTTGGTCAAGGTCATTCATTCATTTGAACAAACTTGGTGGCGCTTCATCCAAGCATACTCCAGGCCCAATTTCAGTACCCTGGGCCTTCTGATTATTGAAAAGTGGTTTGAAGATTTTATGACATTTGACCCCTGTGACCTTAAAAGTGGGTCAAGGGTATTCATTTGAACAAACTTGGTAGCCCTTCATCCCAGCATGCTACAGGCCTAATATCAGTACCCTGGGTCTTTTGGTTATTGCGAAGAAGGGGTTTGAAGATTTTACGACATTTGACCCCTGTGACCTTGAAAGTTGGTCAAGGTCATTCATTTGAATAAACTTGGTAGCCCTTCATCCCAGCATACTACAGGCCCAATATCAGTACCCTGTGCCTTTTAATTGGTTATTGAGAAGTTGTTTGAAGATTTTACGACATTTGACCACTGTCACCTTGAAAATAGGTCAAGGTCATTCATTTGAACCAACTTGATAGCCCTTCATCCCAGCATGTTACAGGCCTAATATCTGTACCCTGTGCCTTTTGGTTATTGAGGAGAAGTGGTTTGAAGATTTTAAGACATTTGACTCCTGTCACCTTGAAAGTTGGTTAAGGTCATTCATTTGAACAAACTTGGTAGCCCTTCATCCCAGCATACTACAGGCCCATATCAGTACCCTGTGCCCTTTAATTGGTTATTGAGAAGTTGTTTGAAGATTTTACGACATTTGACCACTGTCACCTTGAAAGAGGGTCAAGGTCATTCATTTGAACCAACTTGATAGCCCTTCATCCCAGCATGTTACAGGCCAAATATCAGTACCCTGGGCCTTTGAGTTATTGAGAAGAAGTTGTTTGAAGATTTTTAGACATTTGACCCATGCGACCTTGGAAGTTAGTCAAGGTCATTCATTTGAACAAACTTGGTAGCCCTCCATCCCAGCATGTAACTGGCCAAATATCATCAGCCTGGGCTTCTTGGTTATTCAGAAGAATTTGTTTAAAGCAAAAAGTTGATGCCGGCCGGTTGCCGGACCCCTTACCATGCCATAAGCTCTTCGGGTCAGGGGAGCTAAAAATTGACCAAGCACTAGGCTGATACATGTCCTTTGATGATTAATGAGGAGCAAACACACCCAAGCCTGCTAATTTTACCATTTATTTTGCTGCCGGACAATTCTTTTGATGTACATCAAAGGATCAAACTGGTCTGCCAGGCACTAGCAGAGCATTCAATTCTGCGAGGACATATTCCAGGAGTGAAGAAAACATAATGAAGCATAATCCCTGGAGTTTCTAGGATGATCTTTATTTTCATTGTTTTTACATTCAAATACATTATTTCGAATCTAAATATTTTTGGAAATGTTGTTCTATGTTGTCTATTGTGAAAGAGGTGGCAAGCTGCAGGAAGAACTCTCAAAAACACGTGATTTTGGGAACTCTTTATATTCAAGAGAGCACATTATTATTACGCCTCTGATAACAGACCTAATATCCGTCTATTACATGATACATGAACATTTTGAGTTAACTTCTTGTGAAGCTGATAAAGGTTTGAGTATCTTGGATATAAGGCACAATGTATTATACTATACTCAGGACCTGTGTATGATTGTCTTGATGTCATTCTTCTGAAAGTTTTCATGAGTCAACACATCCACTCAAATAAAAGACAATGTCATATATCAATGTTACTTATTTGAATATTATTAACGTAAATTCCATTTTACAACAAATATCAAACAAGTTATAAACTTTATCATGATTGGACTGTCACATATAGTCATGGTAATGTTATAATTATTGCACACACATAAAACAAATTATGCAAAATACATCAATAAAAACAAAAGCACTGCGAGCGGAGGCATGATATGCCCGTCAGACCCTCGGAACGGTATTGATATATACGATGCAGGTAGTGACATAAGATATAAATGTGTTTACTGCCACCGTTTTGTTGGTGACTGTGACCTTGCCACTAAAACTAGAAACTTGGCTTTGAGGTAGAGTCTTGAACAAATAGTTAAAAAGTTCTTGCTTTTTCGATGGAATGCCCATATTTGACAATGAAAAAGGGGCAATACTCTACAAAGTAGTGTATAAATGTCACAATTTAAGAACTCATTCAAATTTGAAAGGAATTGATTAAAAAATAAAACAGTTCTTTCATTAACTACACATTGCCCTTATGAAAGGAGCAGAGCTCCACAATGAAAAAGGGACAAAACTCTGCCGAATAGCATTTGAATATCACGATTTAAGAACTCGTCCAATGCAATCAGGTAATGAAACATCCAACACAGTTTGACATAAATTGGAGAACAATTGTTTTAGTTATCGCGAAACAAGCAAAAATTAACGACAAAGAAAACCCCGAAATTAAAACAGCGCTGCCATGTCAAGTGTACATGTGATATGCCAAAACGCGGAAAGTTGAAACTCGACAGAAAAACCTGAAATATATATGTTGAACATTACTGCTTCTAGCTTTACTGTACAAAAAAGTTGACAGGAATTGATTAAAAAATAAAAATAAATAAAAAGTTCTTGCATTTTCTATACAAAGCCCTTATTTGTCAATAAAAGGGGCATAACTCTACCTGAAATGCACGTAAACTTCTGAAATGCTTATTCATTTGTGCAATTCCGTCTTTGCGTATTGCAGAGTTATCTTCTCTTGTGAGCAGGGATTGATTGTTACGTCATTGATTTGTGAGAGTAACTTCATCAATTTTTGAGAAAACGACGTAATTTTCTCACACAAACCAATGACGTAACAATCAATACCTGCTCACAAGAGCAGATAACTCTGCAATACGAAAAGACGGAATATATGTACCAAGTTTCATCAAGACATGTTCATGAATGAAGGCAGGAGAGCGATGACAAGGAAAAGGTAACGGACGGACATCAGTCAACGCAGCCCACACAATAAATAAAAATGGTTCCGCGTTGTATTGTATCACGATAAAACTTGAAAACGGAATGTATGTCATACACATGTTGCATGTATATATTTCATTATAAGTCATTTTAGAATATCAATGTAAAGGTAACACAAGAAAACCCAGATATTCAGACCAGTGTTTCAGCTCATTCATAGTCAGAGAGGTTGATATATTCATCGCTATAATTCACCTCGTTCTCAACATAAACCTCATCCTAATCATGAACATGAAGCTTGTTGTCCTCATCTCTCGGTGGCCTAACTTTCAACTTATCATACAGATCGCGCATCTAAAGCTCCTGTTCAGTGTCATCAAGTGTTGCCCATCCTAGGCGGACTTGGTGAACAGCTGAACAGCCATCAAAATTGATGTTAATACCAGCGAAACTGTGTAGATATCTATTTGGTGCAACACAGATGTGCTCTTTTCCATCCTCCCCTCCCCAGGGGCCGTAACTCTTGCCAAAATTTGTCTCAAACTTGATGTTGTTTATCATCCATCCACTCGTTATGACAACCTTGGTGATGTATTCACAATCTTGCAGGGTGAAGCTCTCGACCTTTGTGCAAAACGGAAAACCAGCAGCCAGCCCACCTTGTGTTACCGTGTTGTCCGAGTATCTGAAGGTTAAACCTCCTACAATTGTGCCTTGTGGTGGATAGTGTGACCCAAATCTTAAGTGCACATCAACTGAGGTGATAAGTGCCTCTTTACTTGGTTTTGGTAGACCAAAGTGGCTTATTAGAAAAAAGTGTATTCCATCTTTACCTCCTACTGCATATGTTTTTGGGTCATACATGTACCCATTGATCTTTGGCCTCCTCGGCGAAACACAGATACTGGAGGTTTGCTGTGGAGGTTCGGAGCTTTCCTGAAAGGTTTTGGCAGGATCCACAAGTTTTTTCACAGCATTGTTTTGGCAGAGTCTAGGATACTTTGACATGTGCTCCGTGATCATTGTATGCTCTATAAAAGGAAGTCGGACGGTCTTAAGCAAAGACACTGCATTTTCCGTACTACATTTGGTACTGTCTATGTAGTGAAGCACACCCTCTAGTAGACTAACCTCTTGTTCTGCAGGTGGAAAAATGACCCCATCTCTTGAAACTACAAGTCCCTCTTGTTCTAACACCCCCAGAAACATTTCCATTGTTACCATGGTGACAAAATCCTCTGTGCTGCTGATATTTTCAAACTCCATCATAAACATCAGCACAGCTTTCTTGTTAAGCATCATGGCGTTGTACTGGTCAGCAAGGCACCATGTCCTTATGCAGTTGGACTTGTCGAGATTGTCGAGTAGGTATCTCTCACAAGACTCTTTCACGAAAACCACCTGCAGGTAGGAGGAAGCTATGAACAGTTCAGCAACATTTTCCATGGAAATTTCAATCTTACCGGTATAACCGAATGTCAGTATTTTGCACAATGCATCAAATTCTACTTCATTCAGCTCTGCTTCATCCTTTATGCCATTTACATCCCTGTGGAGAAGGATTTTGAAGTATTCAGAGAGAGTGGTAAGTATAAGACGATGAGTTGGTATGCTGTCCTTACCAACCCGCAATGTGATGTCACAGTAATCCTTATTGGTCCACGCTGTATAAAATGCTTTCTGCCATGCTCAGAATATACATATTCTGTTGTTTTCTCTAAATCTGGATCCTTTTCCATACTTGTCTCCATTTCACCTTTGGAAAAATAAAATAAAAAAGTGATATTTTTCTTTTTTAATAGCATGCAATTACAACATACTATTTTACAGTATTTAACTCATTCACCCCAAACTATTTAAAATGGACATGCCCAGTCTTTGAATTTGGTAAGGTTCAACATATCATTGTATTTAGGTAGCAGTATACAGTAGAGGGTTGTGGCCATGGGTGATATCTTTGTTAAATGGCTAACCCTGTTATAATGATATGTAAAAAATATAAAAATACAACTGTACTAAAATTGGTATAAGCATGATGAAGTGGGCTATGTGAGCTTCAAATTTGTAAAAAAAGGGTTTTTTTGGTTCGAGAATAAAATTTTGGCCATAATCCGAAAGGGTGCCTACACATGAAAAGCTAGCTTTACAGTAGGTAAATTTTGACAACAGCACACGACGCAAAATTGCAAAAAATCAAGTTTAACAACTTTACTGGGACCCAGATAATTCTGCAACCAGGTAGGTAATCTTTAATTTCAGACAGAACTTAGGAAAAAAATTGCTAGTTGCAAGGGTCAAATTTTGCACAAGTGACATACATAGAAAAAAAGAGGTTTATACACTTCTCAGTACTTTATATGTATTGTAAATGTAATGCAGTTTACAAATATATATACATGTATACATGTGTTGTGTAGGGTAAATCCGCTGTGTTTACATTTCCTCGACATGTGCCTTGTTTATCAGAGTCGGGCCATTTCTACTGTACACTGCTACCATATACACATAGAACTTGATTTTTTCTGAAAAAATGCCTTTTTATGCTTGATTCAGCTTCACTTTCATTCATTATTGCTTAAAACTACTCAAAAACGCCAAAAAAACGTTACATAGATAGGTCTATATATAGGTCATTAGCCTGTTACCTGTGGATGTATAAAGAGAGGTAACTCGCGCTTTCACAGGCACTTGTGAAATTCTGCAATTCATCACATATGTGTCAATTATGTTATTGGTAAAGTTGATACCAAACATCAAATAGTTCACAGGCTATCTCCTGATGCATTCATACTAGATTTCAGTCTGTTTCACTCAGTTCAGCACCCGGTAGCCATGGTTACTAATACATAAAGTTGTATTTATTGAAAATGGGTAAAATATCTGTTTTCATTCTAATTACACTATTTGAGATGGGTTTTTTTCACTTGATTCAGCATATAGATTAAATAAGCAAAGTCAGTAATGTGTATAAATTTTATTTCCATAATTACAGCTGAAGAATTTTTTTTTTCTAGCGAAATATGTTAAATGAACAATTTCTGAGGGTCACTGTCAATTCTAGGCGAGGAAAGAAAATAACGGTTGCTATGGTGGCACTTGTCTGATTTATCAGAATATCTGACATTTCTGTGATGTTCATCGGTTACGGGAAGTGTGTCTGTTGCTAGTTTGTTGTTGAGATTGGTTTCCTAGTGTTTAATTTTTGATATCAGTGATCCTCGATTATGTCATAGATGCCCATTGATGACGTCATAGTTATGATGACATAACAGTTACTATGACGTCATCAAACAGGACAGTAAAATCATAGTATCACTGTACTGTTTGTTTTTCACATGCACATGATCTCAAAGCATCATATTTCACCCAAAAAGAAATTTTATTCATGAAAACTATAAACCTATTCAAGTTTTCATTTTTCAGATGACCTTCCTTTGTTGGTAGTTTGAGAGCAGAATTGGTAAATAAACCTGTCAGGAGAATTCATATTCCTCGGTCACTATTAAAGTGAGAAAGGAAACGGATACATCGTTGTGTTCATTGTCTCATTTTTCAGACATTTAAAAGGTTTTAATTAAATTAATTAAATTTGTGAGATCTTAAATTTAACAGCTGGAACAGTCTCAATAGTTCTGGCACCAACCTTGAGCTGGAGAGCCATTGCTTGCTGACACATTGGGGAAAAGACTATTATTTCCGTCTTTTCCTGATTAAGTTTAAGCATGTTCGGGTTCATCCAGATACTGATATCTGTCAGACAAGCTTCCAGACTTTCTGAGACTGTATTCCAACTGTCCTGTGGTTTTATGACCATGTAAATTTGTGTGTCATCGGCATAGCAATGATAGCGAAGGCTATGGCGATGACAAATCTCTCCAAACGGTTTGGAGTACATACAATATTTTCGTGGTCCTAACACTGACCCTTGAGGAACCCCGAAATCTAGTACTTTATCATGTGAGGTGGCAGATCCGATGGCAACACACTGTCGTCGTTCACTCAGGTATGACTATATCCAGCATAGTGCGGTATCAGTTTCAACAAATTTTATTGGACAAAAAATTGCACAATTAGATAAGATAACAGGCTTAGCCTATATAAGTCTTCTCCTATCCGGTATTAATTGACAAGAGGCATGAATTTAGTACATGGATCAACGAGACACACTCATATACACTTACAACCATACCATAACACACATACACCCTCACATACACATAATAAATTAGCATTCACACACACACACACACAAGCCCTTACTCAAAATTTAAGATATACATATATAAGAGGCAATGAAAACAGTCATAATTTTAATTAAATCTGTTAGTAGCAGAAATGTATTGCTGAACTTTTGAGAGAATACATAAATTATCATCAGTAGATAGATAAACATTACTAGATGTAAGTAGATCAGTTGTCAGTTATGAAATGTCTATAGTTAATATAAAGTGGACATAAGAAGAAATAATGTTCAGCATTTTCACAAGATGCGCCACAAGAGCAAGATGGATCAACTATCAAGTGATCATTACATTTATCAAAATTTAAATTGCTAGCATTATTACGTAATTGACACAATACAATATTTAGTTTTCTTGGATTACAGATGACAAAAGCTTCAGAAATGGTCCTGGGAGGTGCTTGAATTTTATTAATTTTCTTTTTGAAAGAATTGATAGTCCGAGAAGAAGTGA
>NW_018404481.1:924610-930080 GCF_002113885.1 Mizuhopecten yessoensis
CCTCCCCCCCTCCCCCTCACCCACCAACACAAAACCCCACCTTTCCTCTCTTATAATCAGCTGACAATGATCATTAATTGATCATTAATTGAATAATTCAAAAATACTAAGTTTGTGTCAAATGAACATCTACGACCTCACCCGATCCCACTTCAAACGACTGTATCAGTTTGTCGCAATTAAAAGCTCAACAGATGTGCTTTTCTGCTAAACTTTATACCAAAATTATCAAAATGTATAACAATAAACCCTTATATCATTTAAAAAAAAACCAACACCACACATATAAACAACTTGACTTGGAAAGATGACCGTATACAGTTTCTAGTACAGAAAACAATATATATGCATGTTTTATAATGAAAAGCCATCAAAATGTTGATTTAATAAATAAGGATCTCTCTGACGCCTCTAAACAATGTTCAGTATATTGAACGTTTTAGAGTATCCTGTTGAAGTTGAAGGACATTACCTTGCTTATGTCCATCATCCACGTCCATAATGTTTAGCGATGGCTGATTGGACGCGTAGAAATCGTCCGGGTGGATCAGTCTTTGAATAATTTGGTACAAACTCATCCTTGCAACGTCCGAGAAGATATGACAACCAGAAATAGAGATGGAACATTTACAACGCGGAGCGATATGATTGGTCCACACCGGTCTAAAATACCATTGAACTATCAGATACTTTCTTCAGATGTGAAGTAAAAACGCAGAAGCATAAACATCAAAAGGGCTGTTGACACGAAATACCTCGTCCTGTAAACAGTAATAATAGAAAACGTCCAGCCGGGGGCCCTGGGGGGTCGCGCAGGTATGTTATGTCGATGCAGCTAGACCAAAACTAGCCAAAACAAAAGACCCCGGTGAAGAAGCTATTATTTGTTCATTCATGTGAGGCGGGGTCTTCCCTGAACACCAACTCTGCTTAAAATCACATGTTTACATAGGTGGTCAGTTGTGATGATAGTGAGTTATAGTCTATTGCAGAAATGGGGTACAGGTAAATTGCACAGGTAAATCAACTTCTGATCAGATAATTAATAACTGCTAATAATTGCAAAATAATAATTAATTATGAGTGTTACCAAGTACATCTGCTTTACTATGATACACATGCCTGATTCAAATGGCTTGAGATAAATAAAAAATAAATGCACATTTATATGGGTCTATTCTTGGAATATTAAAAAAAAAATCACACCCACGTGACATAGATAAATGTAGTCAAGATGAAATTTGACCTTTTTTAGTCGGTTGAAATATCTTGACGATATTGCGGATAGTCACCGATAAAACTCATTTTTTATCACACATTGTTTTCAATTAAACACCCTGTTGCTATATTGTTGACAATTTAAATCGTCCGCGTCACTACCGAGTTGTTTGATTATACAGCAGATTGCACAACTTCAATACTTGTGTTATCAGTATGAATGTTGTTGGGATCACATTTAATTATCACGGGAGGATTTTTTTTTACCTTATTTAGTAAACGATCAACTGTGGTCCGACCGGTTCAACCGCTTAAACGAAAACGGCCCAGTGTGACACACACTGAGGATTGATATTGCACGTCAAATGTGTTATGAAACTCCACCCCTTTACCTTTAATAAAATAATTAGAAATAGACAATTTATAATGATTCATTCCAATTTTTCCCAGACAAATACGTATTGAACGGATAAAACAAAGAATAACAATCTTCAACTCCGTAAAAGGGGCACCCTCGATATCCAGGGGTTACGCTTACGCTCGCTCTCTACACCCCTGGAATATGTCATAGCAAAGTTGAAGGCTCGGTGTGCGCCACCTTGTTGATGCGACACGAAGACTAGTTCGATCCTTTGATATACATCAAAAGAATCTCGCGGTCACGTAACGGTAATAAGTGACAGGCTTTAAAGTCGAGCGCCTCTCCTTTGTAATCTTCAAAGGACATGCAGGTATCAGCCTATCGATTGGTCAGGTTTGTTTTACCTGAGACCAATCAAACATCTATCTTCGTGCTTTCAATTTTGCCATGACATATTCCAGGGGTGTAGAGAGCGAAAGTGAGCGTAACCCCTGGATATCGAGGATGTAAAGGGGGACGACAGCACAGATCTGATGGTCCATATTTTGGGACTGAAATTGTTTTGTTTTTGGCTCCCTCTCTCTCGCTTGCTCTCTCTCTCACTCTCGCTTGCTCTAGATCTCTCTCTCTCTCTCTCTCTCTCTCTCTCTCTCTCTCTCTCTCTCTCTCTCTCTCTCTCTCTCTCTCTCTCTCTCTCTCTCTCTCTCTCTCTCTCTCTCTCTCTCTCTCTCTCTCTCTCTCTCTCTCTCTCTCTCTCTNTTTGAATTTTGAAAGTTATTACAACAGTTATGCTCGCACAGTAATCGACCAAAAGGATATTTTTGCAAGATATAACCACTAACACTCCTTGCACCATATTTGGTCTAACAGTAAGAGGTTTATACCAATTACTGCAACTCCCCCACTAACTCTGTAGTGGTCAAAGGGAGTTAACCCCTTTACCGGCCATGACACTAAAGGGCTTGACCCGCCTGGTAACCTACACTAGTGACTACTACCAGGGACGTATAGTGAAGGGGATCTTTGCCTTACCAATTTTATGACACGTCAATCTAGACTTACCTCCCCCTGATTCAGGAGCAGATAGCGAGCGCCACCTATCTCAATTTTGACAAACCAAGATGGCGTCGATACCAACCCACAATGTGATGATTTTAACGCTAGTGCGCAAGCGCGGGCTGATCGAGAGGGAGAGCCCCTACAGGATGACTTCGCGATTCGGTGAACAAACACAAAAGCGACGTGCTATAGAATCTTGACTGGGGCAGAGTTGCCAATCCCCTCTATATACTGTCCCTGCTACTACACTTGTACAGAATTAGGTCATCTCGTGGAGAAAGGTAAATGATCATGCATAGGTTTATTATTTACCAATAAATAATTCAGAAGTTTATTAAAGTTTGGAAAGAACATTAATACATAGAAATGAAACTGTTTCTGGTTGCAATATTAAAGTAATAAGAAACAAAATGCTTAACTGTTTGCATATTTCACTCTAAGATATAGTTGATAAATTAATTAATGGTTGTTTAGAAATACTATCTGTAATTCTTAAATGTTTAAATTATTTGTTCATACTATACATTTGTGAAAATTTTACCATTTGTCATCAAAATTAAGAATCCCTTTTTATTTCTTTCAGAACTTACTGGAGATGCACCATCACCAACTTCTTGCTACGATCAATACCCGCAACAACATCATAGTAGGAGTCGGACAACATCCACACGATCACCCGGGAGATCACGCCAGCATCGTTGCCAAGGACATCATGAACTCCATTACTGACCCGCTGCCAGCAAGAAATTAGACCAATTCCTACCATCTACAATGAGGAACTCTATAAACTGCGCGACGACGAATGGGATGATGAGACAAGAGCCGTTGTGGAGAAGATACCCACCTTCAACACTTTGAAATCTCAACTGTACAGAGCTAGACGCAAGCTAACACCAAAGCTACCAACCACAACCCAGGACATTGAACTCGAGGGAAGATGGACAGAAACCACTACTGGAGAGCGCTTCTTGCACATTGACGATGGTGACCAATGCAGAGCTCAACAACTTTGTAATGTACTGACTTAGTTTCATTATTTAATATCTTTTAAAATATATTATGTCTTTCACTGTTCTATTTGTATTTTATATAAATAATATATTGATATAAAGTATGGATTTATCAAATAAAAATATTGCACTTGATATTAATGTCTCAGTTTTCTTTCACATTGATGATGAAGATCAACTGTTGGGGCTGTCACAGGTAGATCTACAGGTAAAACATAGTTCATATATGATCCAAACTTTTTACCTGTAATAATCACAGGTAGATCTACAGGTAAAATATATCAGGTAACATATATGATACAAACTATAATTACCCTCCCTTTGATGTTTCTACCTATTGTTCTCAATATGTATGCGTTCAGGGAACACACCAGTGCTATACAGCAGCAGGGGGTTTCACACCTCCTGTAGGCCGCGAGCGTCAGCTCTGATCGCGGCATTTCTTTACCTTTGAACCGCCTATAGACATCAGTTTCACACCGAAATGGCTACTGAAATCCTTCCGTACACGGCCATTCTTTACCCGCTCAGCCTGTTCATTGGGTAGACTACCATCGCAAATAACGAAAGGCGAATCTCGTTCACTGTTCTACGCTCAGCGCGTTTTGAAATGTTCTGGTCATACTTTATCGGCAGATTTCTAATAATTATATTAGTTATAAATAATAGATTATGTTGAGTTCATATCTTTATTGACAACAATCATTTTCCAGAATACATAGTTTCTTTGAACGTAACTATGTTGTTTTTCAATCAAGTAATTGCCTAGTTAATCGTGTGTTTATATAGTGTTTTAAGCTATAATCAAATCATTTATACGACGTTTTCGTCATACTTTTATCAAACGTAAATATGTTGTTTCCACCCGTTAAATGTTTTAAAATCGATGTTTTTTTTACTTGAAATAAGAATCGCCTGTTAACTCAGTTGTGTATGTTTTCATTGGTTGTACTTGCTTTGAATGAAACAATCGCCTCGTTATCATTGTTATAGTCATTCTTTCATCGACATAAGTTTGATTTGTAATAAATTACCGATGATTATATGATGATGTTGTGTGGCTACTGTATTGAAATGATCATCGACCGTAATTGTTTACTTCTAAAACTATGACACTGTTTGTACCTTTATTCGGCCTGATGATCTGAAATACTTGTTTATTAAACACTCGATTTAGGTGTCAATTTGAAACTATATAACTGTGCCGTGTTTGTAATTTACTTCGGCCTGGTGTTTTAAAATACATGTAATATGTCTAAAAACCGCAAGGTTCCGAGCAATTTGACAATACAATAATCTGCTTTTCTACACATCAGATGTTCTTGTATGTAGTAATGCCTGGTCTCATAATGCAATTTTTTATAGCATCAGAAAAGGCTTTGATAATTTGATATTTGATAATGCAGCAGCTAATAATTGTTTTTGAAAAGTAACTTGCTCAAAAACTTTTGAGCTTAGACTCCTTATATAATGCATGCATCAGTCTATAGACCTAAATTAACGGGACCGCCGACTCCATGACGTCACGCTCTATAATCAACCAAGGAGCTTCCCGATGTTCGCAGCGCCCCCACCGGGTGGTATAGGAAGCAACTTCCGGTTTGCTCCAGGGGTAACACAATGGGTGGCAAACACTGTTGTGTGGTCGGTTGTACCATAGACCTAAATTAACTAACGGGACCGCCGACTCCATGACGTCACACTCTATAATCAACCAAGGAGCTTCCCGATGTTCGCAGCGCCCCCACCGGGTGGTATAGGAAGCAACTTCCGGTTTGCTCCAGGGGTAAAACAATGGGTGGCAAACACTGTTGTGTGGTCG
>NW_018404481.1:930575-931381 GCF_002113885.1 Mizuhopecten yessoensis
TTTTTATACAGGTAGCAATATCGGAATCCCGTGTCTAAGAATAGATAATTGTAAACAGACCACATATTTGGTATTTCGGCATTATTTGTTGGTGTTTAAGCACTTGATATAATTACTATTGCCAGTTGGAGGGTAAAACAACTAATAAATTTCATCAAAAATAGTCTTACCTACAAAGCGTAGCTGTACTGTACACGTGTACAGGGATTTGTTGACATGCTTCGTTAAAAGTATGTCGCACTAAATAATAAAGAAATTATTACTAACAAAACTGATAAATCAATAGGTATGTTATTAAAATGAAAACAAAATTTTTCATCGATTTAAAAAACCCACTATTGCCTTATTAAGGAAAAAAACTGAAGGAGGATTCGAACCTCACCGTTTATTTTCTAGTCGCAAGTAAACTGCGTTACACATTCGGCTACATAGAACATATAGATATTGGCAAATACAAACTTATTTAACCCGAGAAAAACCGGTCGCAGTTTAGAGAAACTTGATCACCCCTGTTTTTCATTATTTTGAGCACTTTCCCAAAGGAGGACCACTTTTCCGTAATACGATTTGTTTTTGCAAATTACATCACAGTCACAAAAAGTTTATTCAAAAGTTGGTCCTCGGATGGGAAAGTGTTGAAAGTATTTTTTAAGTCCGGGAAACCCCATCACTTTCATAGATATAGTGTATATGGCTATATTTGCAGTATCATATTAGCAATACCTAATTTCTCAGCAGTTTCAAAATTCATATTCAATTGGTTTTGTATCTTTTGTATGCATTTTTGCTACCCGAAATGCTTTACT
>NW_018404481.1:932566-981485 GCF_002113885.1 Mizuhopecten yessoensis
ACATGTGTACTTGTCAGCTTGTACATGTGGGTGCAGCTCACTGCATAGCATAGTATACATACAAGGCACATTGATTACAAATATATTGTGGACAAGTATTGACATACAAAATAGGCGAATGTTCTCACAAGAGGTTATCACCAGAACGGCACCTGACCGGTGAAGTGAAAGTGAAACCACAGACTAAAAACTGAAACATTACGTTATTGACCACGAATAATGCTTTACGTATTGCTTTTTTTCTATTTCAGGTGTGGGAATATTATATTAGAATAACACACATACCTCAAACAGATCGTTTAATTCATGTTGTGTGAAATCGATGCTTAACAACATTTCTATCGACAGCATTCTAGTGTTTACCAATGGCGAATAGACGGTACGAGTTATCGGCCTTGATATTGTATGACACCCGGTGAGGGCACTGTGAAATCGGTAACATATTTTCCCGCCACTGGGAGTCGGCGGTCCCTTTACTTTAGGTGTCTGATCAGTCTTATGATAGTCAACAGCTTCCTGGACGTACCGTACATTTTAGATAACTTCGTTCACTGTTAACAAATAATGTATTTTGAACAATACAATACAATGCACCATTAGGCAGCACGTATCAATAAAACCTGTATCAGGATCCTGTCAATGTCTATTTCCACCAACTGTAGGTCAGTTTTAGGAGAGCAAGGTATTGTATACTGTTTCTCCATCATAAGTAAAACTAAGTCATCATCTCTACATCAGAGAGGTCACAGTAGCGCAAACTAGCATGCACCAAATCGACCTTCTGAACACATAGGCTGCGTTAGGTTTGTGTGGTGAAAGTTTTATCGGACGTGCCTTTGCATACAGATACGACAATTTGCAGTCCACGTCGCTACATGCTGTCATAGAAACTATGTCTACAACGTCGCCGTCAATCCTCAATTGTAGACGGTTACGTACAGCATTGGCGAGTGACGTCACTTCGTGTATTTCAGCCATATTGACATCGGAAGCATCTCGTGCATTCAAATCGTATTGTTTTGGAGCGAAAATAACTCGAACGTTCATTAGTGGATTTCGCATGAACTGGGTCCCACGAGCAGTAGCATCAGATCCCGAATTGTAACCGAACCAGATGAATCCTTTGTTCGTCCAGGCCCGTTGTGTAGCCAGGTTGTCGGTAATTTTAGCGGCAGTCACATGATTTCTTGTTCTTGTTTTCAATTGTACTAATATTTCTATAGAAGAAATGTTGCTGTATTTTAAAGAGAGTCGCTCGCTTACAGGGCTATAATGATCGGACGTACCGAAGAATCCCCATATTTCTCGCATTTGGTCAGCATATGTCACTGGCTCTGACCCAATCAGTGTCCAAAATATCTGCAATTTTTCTGTCCAGTCTAGAGCACAGGCATAAAGTCCGAGTGTCATACATCGTATATTTGATTTGGATGCGCGTGCTGCAATGTCATTGCATGTGGTGATTCCATCAGTCTGTGAAAGCAATGGTAATAGAGTGGCGATATGACACTTTCTTGCCTGGTCAAGCCACAGTCGCACTCCAAATGTAAAACTGTGATAGTGGTCAGACCAAAGCTTACAAAACCGTTCCATGAATGCTATGATGCCGACTGTTGTAGGCGAGTCGCCACATGGATACATCTTTCTGAAACAGTGCGCATACCAGGAACATTCGTTACCGGAAGGCTCGAAACAGGATTGTGGTAACGTTTTTGGGACAGCCACCACATTTTCAGTGGCAGGGTCATTAGGGTCGCATGCGCAGTCCATAGACACACTTCCACCAGCACATTGTTGATGTAGGTCACACATACATGGATACCAACAGTATATGCCATCTCCTGGACAGTGGTAACGTCCCTTTGATGTTTCGTTGATGTACCTGTTGGGCAGACATGTCGCCAATTGGGGTACGAAGTCAAAGTTTTGGAACCTTAAACATTCTGAAAATGTTCCTTGTGAGCCCTCGTACCGATCACATATAGCTGTTACCTTGAGCAGACAACAGTTGAACGCAAGGAAGTAAAGTATACAGCCCATGGCCACATAGTTGTTCTTCATTTTCTGTGATGTTACTAATACCAGTGAGTTATTGATAGAACGAGCATTTCTTCAGGTAGCTTTATGCTCGTCACGCAAGTAGGCAAGTAGGACAGTTTTTCTTCACATACATGTAGCAGTTAAATACAACTCAACGATACATTGTCAAAAAGCTCACGTGATGTATCCTCTTACCAACAAACGAAAGTGAAAGTATGCTTCAATGGAAAAACCGTCTGTTTTTGAAAAATCTGCGTAAAAGAAGACGTTTACATCAAACAGCCTTCATCTTTTCAGAAAACGAGACACGAGAAAATGAATAACTGATGGGTAAAATTAACAATGTCAAATTCAGATTTCATCACAGCATGGCCATTTACAAACATAAACAAGTACATGTAATAATAGCGTACACCCAAACAAGTACATGTGTGTAGTTGTAGCAAACGCGTATCATAGTTGCGATTAAGCTAATCTTCGTACATCCCTTAGTATGGTGTGGATCAGGGGAGACTACATCCGGTCAGGACACCAAGGGAATTTCTCGCCTGGCAACACGGGTATAAATGTATTCTATCTTTTTTGAGACTAACTTTTTATTCATATATTCTATTCAACCTTTCCTGTGACAGAGGAAATAGTTGACCGACTATAAATATAAGAATAATAATATCTTCTTCCTCATTATTATCGATTCAATTAACTTATGTACGTTCAATTTAAGTTGGCATCTCTTCATTTTTAACCTTTTAATATATTTTATATCCAATATATATACGTAGTAAATACGTAAACACATAAAGCTGGGAAATATAGGTCCCCTCACATATTTTTGTACTTTATAAAAGTATATAACTTATTTTTTTTGACGGCAAATCCTACTTCCTCTTCTTTTTAATTAACATTAACCTATTTTGGCCTTTTTATTTTGTAGACTCATATTAATAATAAGAACCATTATTTATTTATTTTTATTTTCCCTACCATCTACCCCTATTTTCTGATGATATAATCTTATAATATTTTTGAGAAATACATACACTATTATAAATTTAAAATTGCACTCACTATAGGGACTCCCCGGATAATCTATGCAATCAGCCAAGCCCGGCAAAAGGACTAAATACTGTACCGTCCTCGACTGTCGGGTGTAACTGGTTGTATTAGACCCGGGGCACAAAACACACACACAAATACTCCCCTATTTATACACGAATATATGCAATAATCACAATCTTGGAAACATTTTTTATTTTTTTTATTTTTTTATTTTTTTAATATGTAATTTTCGTAAAAGTAATTTAATAAAAAATAAAAAATAATTCCTATGTACATTTCGATCGCCTTCCCACGACACAAAAACACCAGAATGTGGGACAACAATACCAACACACTAGAGCGACTGGCGCATATGGGTTCGCCTAAACCGCCACATCCACCAATCAGCAGCAGAATTACCATATTTCGCTCTGTACTTGGAAATATCAACTTCTTTACTCAGTGAAATTTGTGTGAATTCTCTTATAATTAGTCATATAAAACTTGTACTTATTTTCAGATTTTAACTTGTGACTTCATTTTGATATTATTATCTGTTATTGTGTGCTTTGATACATAGATATTAGTTAAACTTGTATTTTCAGATTTGTGTGATTTCTCTTATAATTATTGTCATATAAAACTTGTGTCATATAAATGTGTCATGCACAACTAGGTCCCATACATTTTTTCTTCTTTTGATGACAAAAAATTGGTGTTAATGTGACCCCACTACATCCCAAACTAAATACATCTGACATATGTATATGGAAGTATAACATGTACCAGTGTCTGTTAAGTGTTTTCACTAACACCTCTGGCTAGACTTTTGTCAGATTGGTAACCAGAGGAGATGTCATATTCTCGTGTCCATGAAGCGAGATGCTATCAAAAACCCTCTACAATGTCTCCATCGCAGTCAACATAATATGACCTACAATGTCCTGCATATGTTACAAAAACAAAAGTCTGAATAAAAGAATAATCCAACAATAAAGACATTTCACAATTTTAATTTGCTTTTTTCTATCAAAACTGTGATTCTTCGTCAACCAATACACTTGAACCATTCATATCCCAACATAGTAACTTTCACACTGAACACACCACTCACAATCATATTTTCATCCACACTAAGAACCATTTACAAGTGTTTCGGTCTTTGCATTCACCATGGCATGAACACCTTGTCTGAACATTTGATCAGCATCAGTCTGTCTCTACTGAATCTCTAATATCTGTATCACAATATAGCACTATGTTGACAGATTTTATGCAACACCACCAATGTCAAATCAATTAAAGAGCCAACATATGAACATTTCAAATCTATAAACGCACTAGGTAGTAAATAATCATTAATTCCTAAACAACATCAGCTTCACAAGATTCCAATCTTGACTCCTGACATGATTTTATAAATATTTGAGTTAGTGAAATGACCTCATCTGTGTTGCGATCTCACACAGTGACCATTGGGGTCACACCTGTCAATCATTACTATAGCACTTACTTGGTCCTTAACAACAATAGCTCTGATAGCGACTGATAAACTGCAAGCACTTTTTAAATGTTTAAAATTGTAATTGTAAACAACCAAGTAGTCACTAATATAAAGCAATCTCTGTTTCATAAACACGTGGAGTTGTCAAAATCAGGATTTCCTTGCACAGTGCTGACCACAGAGATGATTACTATAACAAAGGTAGATAACTGTCTCTATATTCGTGTTTTACGCCATAAATAGCCAGGCTGATTTCTCCCTAGTCACCGTGGTATCAGTCCTCGTAGTCGGGGTTCTTCCTCAATATCACAAAGCCTTCCATCAGTGGGCTCAGTGGTAGGTCTGTTACAAGTTAAGGCAACAACATACAGGATTTACATAAACTCCCAATACAGAAAGCCAAAAGTTCATGGCTTTGGTCACAAAATACATAATTTAGGTAGCCCTTCACGTATAGTGGAAACAACATATAAGATTTTACATACCATTGCCAGTTTATTACAGATAGCATAGTACAGTGGTACATTATATGTCTCGGGAAGAACCAAACGCCACCGTCTAAAGCCTTGGACTGCTTACCTGAATTTCTAATTAGCACAAAAGCTATTTCCACTTTGCCTTAAAGGGTCATGAACAAACTCTGTAATATGTAGAGTGACTTTTAGCCATAAGGAAGTTGAAAAGTGGACAATGTAACAGGCAATCAAAGGATAGAACGGCCATACTGATTTTATTCAACTAAAGAGGGAAGTTGAAAAAGCATGTACACCACTAGATCCTTTTCTAGACTAAATCCTTTTCTAGGTAGGGAGTTTGATTGGATATTTTTATACTTCGACTTTTTCTATAGTTTTGACGTTCAGAAATACATAGTTTAGTACATAAACAGTCAGGGCATGGTGCCACAACAGAAAGGATACATTCCTCGGTGGCGAGTTCTGCCCGCTCTCCGTAAGCCAACAATACTGGCGTGGTGTGTGTCTGGAACCCAGTGATGGTCTTGGGCTTACCTGCTTGTCCCACCACATCAACAGCCTGTAAAATATCAACAACATCCCTATAATACACACTGATTTTACATTCTGTCTCATTAGCAATGTATAAACAATACACTGGTCTTACAGTCCGTCTTACCAGTAGAGTATAAACAATACAAACATACTGCATGTCAGGAAACTTTCAGCCAGCAACATATTCACTGTAAAAATATGTATTTGCCCAGTGTTGTACACTTTGTGTTCTAAAATTGGCTGTCATGATAATAAAATCTCCCCAATAAAGGAGGGAGGAGGGAGGGAGAGAAAGGTGAAAGTTAAACTGCAGCGATTATTATTTCCTAGAATAACAGTAACATATACCTCAAATGATTCAATAATTTAATCTCTCACATTTATCTCGCACATTAATACTAAACTTAATGGTTAACAACTAAATGGTTCATTTGAAATTTTTTCTTTGACTGGAGCAATTTCAGCCAACCAGTGCTAGGAAACTTTTAATGTGAAATATACCATACTACTCCTTATCGTATTGTTTTGACTTATTATCAGTAAAACTGTCAGGTCGTATTACCTGTCCAACTCGCACAGGGACAGGAAGTGGTCGGAGCTCCTCGTCAAACGTAGTTAACATGCGTGGCTGCATGGCCGCCACAAGGTGGTATAAGATGTAGTGAGATTTACCTAGGATGACTGCAACAAAAACGACAAAGTAAAATAAAAACACATGTGAAGACAAACATCAGATAAATCACTGAAAGACATGTATATGGAAATACTCAATTGATACAGAACAGACTGCAGTAATAGATATTCCAATGGAAACAAGGAAAACTGAATCTGTTGTAATTAGTGCCACTTCCAATTTTTTGGCACTTATTAAAATGGCATAATCATCCCCTTTCTCAAATACCCGTTATTCTGCCTTTCTCCAGTTTATCACAAAATATAGTACTATACACATTTTCTAACACTACAATTTCACAATCGAAAGCTATTTCCAAGCGTTTGAAAAAGCCGAACAATTTAGAAATTCTCCTCGAGAATGTGTCTAAAAGTTGTGATGCCTTTTCAGCATCTGCAACAACCTGTGTCAGTTATCTTAATAAGCACCCTTTCAGACATTTTTTCCAGTTCCCGAGGGCACAAAATTTGGTAAATATGGTAGATATAATGTTCCAGATTTCTCAATTTTATTCCGTTAATACATAACACGTGTGGGAAATCATCAAAATCTGAATCTTTTAGTTTCTGTTATACAAAGATAAGACTTTTCCTATGTGTCGAGGACTGAAGTCCTAGTTGAAATCTCTGTTCAACATTAAAGTTACAGTGCTAGATATTTTTGAGCCTTTGATATCAGCAGCAGAGTTCATTGACAAACTTACGATTTTTTACATCGAGACAGGACACAAGAACAGCCATAAGCCCAGCGACTGCAACGGGCGACATGAGGCTACGGTCACTGTGATAGGGACTCAGAGTGAGCGTGCCCTTGCCCAGGTGAGTGAGACCCTGCGCTAGACGCACCATGAACAAGTTGTTCGGGTCCTTGGCATGGTACACGGCTAATTGACGTAACATGGCAGCTAGACGTGCATTATTTGTTCCTAGAAGAGAAATTACAATTAATTACGATCAAAATGGTGACTAGACCATATCTTCCTGATGAGAAAGATTACAGTTGAACCGGAACTTATTGTTGATTTGTTACTAAAAGTGCAATAAATTGAAGTGACCAAAATTCTGCTTATACAGCACTGCAATTACAACCTCAACATATACATTTTTCAATGAAAGAAATTACAATGTAATACTTATGGACATAAAATACAACTTCAAGAGTAGAACCTCAAATACATCTTCACAAAATGATTGCTTCTAAAGAATGAAACATGTGTTCCAGACAATCAGCGACTTGTTTCAAACATTTCTCAAATGATTTATTGAATGGCCAGTGTATGTAGACATATCATACCTGCTCCGACCAGGCCCATGGACAGAATAGCGTTGTGGGCCACCTCTGTGTCGTTATCGTGGGAGAACTTGCTTAGAGTGTCCAGAATATTTAATTTGGGGTTAGATACAGAAATCAGGCCCAGAGCCAGAGGTACTGCTCGCTTTATCGCTGGTTCACCATATCGTAGCTAGAAACAAAGCAGGTCATAAGAATATTACAAGTTACTGACATTATTCATGACAATTTGACAAGGAAACGGCATGATTTCTAAATCAGCTTAAATCATGGTTCTCCTCAGTGTCAATAAACCTACAGACAGTAGCCTTAATTAGAGCCTATTTAAGTTAAAGTATTTTAGGAATGCCTCATACTAAAAGTGTGTCTACTTCGCTTTTCTACTCTATATGAAACGAGGAACTATAGCAACATTGTACATCTAGCATAGTTAGTGTCCGTTGAGTAATTCTCAGACTTTTTTACTTATTGTTCTTTTATTCCTAAAATGTTTAATAAAACAAGTAATCGAAATATTGCCACTGAAATACTATTTTAATTATTAATATAAACATGTCGACCAAAGTTTCGGATGCTCATCTAAACTATCATCCATTCTACACTGTTCTGTAGTCCAAAAGTTAAACATAGTAGGTAGTATCACTATACTAATGACTAGACTCACCAAATGTCCAAAAGCTCTATAAGACATTTCCGAACCAATTTCTTCTCCCATGGCTATCAGACCTACTCCTAGTACCGCAATTCCTGAAATAAAATCACAGCAGGTGATGAAAACTTGTAAAACCTGAACAGCAGTGGTGTATCACTCACTATATTCATGTTTTTTTTCTCCAAAGGAAGCACAAAAAATATCAACATCAGCAAATACAATAAATGTACACAATTTGAGTTTAAGTGGGACAAGCATCGTTCCAGGAGTCAAACAGGTAATACTAAATATTGTTTCCCTTTCGCCTCTATCGTACATGTTTTGTGAAATTTATGAGAACATACCATAGAGAATATTTATAATCAAGTGATACTTAATATACATAACTATTTCTAAATCACAAAATTAACACAGCAAAATTTGAAAATAATGCTGCATTAAATCTGATGTTTTTATTTTTATAAGTCCTTTTTTTAGCAGGCCAAATACTAGTAAGAATTTGCTATCAATGTTTGATGCCCCCCCCCTCTTTTTTTTTCCCTTTTTGGCAAATTTCTGTGATAAAACCCCCCAGAAAATAAACCAAATTCCATACCTTGTTGTGAAGAGAGGTCTGCACTCGTTGTTTCTTTTTCTTTTTCCTTTTCTTTGTCTTTGTCTTTAGCATCTTTCTTCTTCTTGTCATCTTTCTTTTCATTATTATCCTTGAAAAGAAATAAGTGAAACTTTTGTTTAGATGCTGTAGGTCTTTGTGTAAAATGTTTTTGGTATCAAATGATGCAATAGGCCTGTATTCTCTTGTATATTAGCTAGGGTTATTCCATAATTAATCCTATGGGGGAGGTGGAAGGCACCTGTGTAATTATATTAGGGCTATTCCATAATTCATCGTATGGGGAAGGTGGAAGGCACCTGTGTAATTATATTAGGGCTACTCAATAATTCATCGTATGGTGGGAAGGTGGAAAGCACATGTGTAATTATATTAGGGCTATTCCATAATTTGATCGTATGGGGGAGGTAGAAGCCACCCGATGTGTAATTGTATTATGGGTGGTGGGTTAAAACCAGATCTGCCTACCATTTCTGGTATTAAATCCCTTTAATATTACTTGATGGTAGTCTCTGAAAATGTGCCTCCCAAAATGTGATGGTACCATTGGTAAATGACGATCAATGCCTACTCGCGTGTTAACAGGAAAGAAAGATTAAGTAAAACGCAATGATGGCATTTCATGGGAGGCAACATTTTTAAATGGCATCATTTAAAAAAACAACTTAATACCAGTAATAAATCGAAGTGCTCATCCCTTTGAAGTTTCATTTGAGATGTTTTCCTCAGTTTAACATTCTCTTTTGCTCTCTGTAATGAGGGCAAATTTTGCATTGCACCGAACATTATTAAATGATACAATGAACAAGTCCATAAAAAATGTGAAAGGCAAATAAACATTGGGCGAATAGGGATATTATTTTATTTGCGCAGGGCAAATGTTTCACGGCAAACTTTTCTCACTATACGATACATGACTGATTATGAAATAATGATGAATACTTGTCAATATATCTTGAAAGATTATTCTCACAAGAAACCAGCACTGACATATATATATATAGGCTATCATTCAAATGCAAAACACCAAACCCTTAATCCTGTATGAAGAAATATCTTTCATTCAGAAGAGTAGCAGACATACCTGATCTTTGGTCTCGTCGTGTTCAGAGCAGACATGCAGCAAATGTTGTATTTTTAATACATTTCCAGTACCTGGAATGAATGAAATAGTCAAGAGAGTTACTATATATGGAAAAATAAACAGCTTGGTTTCCACAAAAAAAATTGCATGCATTAAAATCATTTTCTAGCCTGTTCGAACCATTTTCCACATAAACATATATAAATACAATCTTTTCCAAAAAGTTTGATTTTTCAAAATAACTTTTCTTCCTTAAAAACTTCTAGCTAGATTACAAAGTCTTTAACTAACAAATCCAGAACTACAGACCAATGTATACATTTTGCAATTGTCCGAACAAGAACTACTGAATAATCAATGTACAAAAACAAGCAAGGCTAGAATGATGTTTTGGTTTAACACAATTTTGAAAGTACACATCACAACCCTATTGATCTGACAAGACAACAATTCGAGCGTGATCGTAACAGAGACAGAGAATTCATTGTACAGTTATAGACTACCTACCAGCGTAGGCACACACATCGACCAGCATACAAGCCATTGACTTGAGAGGCTCGGCAATCACTTCTAGAGCGACCAGTGTAGCCTCCACAGCATCCTGTTTACCTGTAATCACAATTCTTGTTTTAAACGACAGGTTGTATAATTAAAGCGTAATTTTAGATGAATTTTTAGATTAAAGTAACAATTAATTCAATTTGATAATTCTTATTTTTTTTATGAAAATTTGACAACTGGACTGGTAAACAATCAAAATCATCAAGAACGGAGTTGATATAAACCTTAACAAGTGAAGAATGAGCTCAATTCCAATCTTACCTAGGTATGTAAGAGCAAGTCCCAGGGCCAGAAACTTTGAGTAAGTGTCCTTTAGGTCGGCTTCATTTCTTTCCATCATGGTTTGTATGATCGTTGAGGTAACGTCGCCATTACAGCTTCCCACAGATATCATACCACAGGCCAGGGCAGCCATCCCAACAACCTACACACAAAGATAGATATCATACCACAGGCCAGGGCAGCCATCTTTACAACCTATACACAAAGATAGATATACCATAGGCCAGAGCAGCCATCCTTACAACCTATACACAAAGATAGGTTATACACAAACACAGATACACTACAGGCCAGGGCAGCCATCCCTACAACATTACATCAAATCCTTTATAACAGATACATGTATTCACATTTTGAAGTAACTAATTACAAGAACTGTTGAAAGCTCAGAGATTAAAACAACATTTCCATATTTTTTTTTGCAAAATAAACCTAAAATGTTATTGAAAATAATGCATTTATCTAAATTTAAGTCAAAGAAATTAAAACAAAATCCATAATACATAGATTTTATACTGTCAGCATCCTCGAAATTCCAGGAATTATGCTCATTTACATTCTTTGGCACCCCTGGCATATGACACAAGAAAGCGAAGGCTCTGTACGCACCACCTTGCAGACAACACAATTACTTGTAGACTCTAGTCTTTGATTCTTAAGTGTACTTGTACATCAAACTATCGTGCAGCGGAGCAACGGTAAAATTGAGTTTGATGTCACGTATCTTGCAACGACAAGCCTAGCGATTGGTCAGGTTCTTTTCACCTGAAACCAGTCCATGACATATTCCATTGTTGCACAGAACCCAAAGTGAACGTATACATAACCCCATGGAATTTCAAGATATAACCACAGTTGCTTACCTCCATAGCAGCTTTGCTGTCACCAAGTACTGGCAAAATGAGTGTCAACACATCTTCTCTATTAGACCCAGCATAGGCTAGACCAAGACTACAACAATAAATAATGATTTTGTTATACCCTTTATTTCGTTCAACAAACCTTGATTTTCCAGATTTGCTTGTGGAAATCTTCCAGGGTTGAGGCCCCGAGTCAGCATGTTATGCCTTAAAATGTTATTAAATGGCTAAAAAAATATATAGACCAGTCAATTTTCCGATTGTTGAAAAACTTCAAGAATGTAGAAGAAATTAGAAGTGATATATTTTCAGTAATTTAAAAGTAAATCAACTATTTAACATGTCAGCTATTGATGATAACAAATATGCATATATATAAAAAAACAAATTTATGAATAAAGAAATGTTTCCAAAGGAGGGCTAGTTTATGTTATAAATCTTATTTGACTCAAATGACTCTTAGATTTTAAAGGACATCTGTATTTGACAGGTGTCCTGATACCCCGATTTCAGGTAAAAGTATTATTGGATTCTTGAAATTTCTAAATGTCAAGGGTCAACTGAAAGCTCTGGTAGCAGCTAGAGTACAGTAGAAATGGCATGATCCTTAAAATAAAGGGCATGTCTCAGATAAACATGGATATCGGATTCATCCTGCACAATACCTACATATATATATATATTTATAAACTACATTTTGAATACGTTTTTTAGAAGAATGCAAAAAAACATGATTTATAACCCAAAATTTGACCCACGCAAGTAGTAATTTTCCCTTAAAACCTGTCTTAAAAAATATCACCTAATCGGTAACAGAAATACTCAAGTTTTAGCATAGGTCGTTCAACTGGATTTTTCACAATATTTACACATGTACTGAGTACAAAAATAGACTACAAAAAAAAATGTGAAGCCCACATAGTCCACTTCATCATGTATATGCCAATTTTAGTGCTGACTTTTTTGAAATTTTGATACATGTAATAATACAGGGGTTATTCATTGTACAAAAATATCACCCATGGCCACTGTATGCTACCTCTGCCCCCTTGGTAGTGTTTTACTTGCATACGCTTAAATTTAAATGAATAATGCTCATAATTATAATGGTAATTTATAGGACCTCTTCATAAAACTGTTTTACTATACCTCAGTAAAATTATTTCCATTCCTGCACAAGACTTCAGGCATGTTAACTTACCAAAAGGGTTGATAAATACCAAAGTATAGCAGAACTTTAAAGCAGTTAATTATAATTTAAGTAGTGTGATATTTTTTGGTAGAAAGATTTCGTAACAAATATTTTAGTGTAGATGGCATCAATTTTGCTTAAATGACTTAATTTTCTTTCTGCATGATGAATTTCAGCAGGTTAGGTTTGTTTCCATTTTGTTAGCAGAAAAATATATCATACAACAGCTTCATCCCTATTATAGACTAGCAAAAATGACAAAACTTCAAAGACAAAATGTTCAGATCTACTCACCCGACAATGGCACCAATCCTCATGATCGCTGTGGTGTGCATGACATAGTCGGACAGGAGGGCGAGCGCGGGGTCACACTCGTTCCTCACACCAGAGTTAACAATGCCACACGCAAGGAGAGCCCCCGCCTTGATGAAGTCCTCAGAGGAATACAGGTACTTGTCTATCTGTGTGAGACCACCGTCAACATCCCACAACAGGATCAGACCCAGGGATGCTGTGGCACTCAACATACCTATAACATAAACCCTTTCAGTCACTTTATACTCATTAAATACAATAATGATATTCAAATTTTATATAAACTGGTAAAATCTGTTGATAACCAGAATCATGTTTTAAACAGAAATTTATCGCAGACTTGCCACTAATCGACTTTGCTGACCATCGGTCAGTTAGACCAATAAACTGATTAATCGACCGAGTTCATGATCAATTTTAGACGAAATAGTTGTGTAGATGTTTTGGAGTTTATAGTAGAGTGATTCACGATTTCAAATCTTTCTCCTAGCTAGACACTTATAATAAGAGTTAGCGGTATAAAGCAGCAGAAGTCTGCTGGTATTTATTTCTAGCTGCTATATTGGCATCATGGCTGACTTATTTTTCATCGCTGCTTAAGAGTGTAAATTACAAATTCACTTTTGGAAAGAAGTAACTCTTTACATAGTGTCACTTTTTCTTTATTGGTGTAAGTGACTCACAACAACAGCACTGAGCATTTCACAAGGTTCTCCTTTAAAACAGTTATTCATCAATCATTGGTTAATTAACCCTTTCACCACTGTAGACCATTATGGACCCATCCATATCAATGCATGGCAGAGTCTGCTAAAGTTACATGAGGGTGAAAGGGTTAATGGTTGCCAATGATTGATCATAAAATTTCAACTGATTCTTAACACTTCTAACAACCAAGTCGTTCCCTTCTTATTCTGATCAAGTTAATTCCTTGTACATACCATGCTCCTTGTTCTTATAGAGCCATTTATTCCCATCCTCCATCAGAAGTTTGTCCTGGCCAAATGCTGCATTCACAAATCCATTTACAAATGATGAGGCCAAATTTTGCCGTGCTGAGTCTACATTACTGGGACCTATGGTGTTACCTGCAAAATGAAACAGAATGTCAAGACAATATCAAAATTTTTCAGTTGCAACATTGATTTTTGTTCTCTATAGCATATATCTTCAACAGTAATCCTATTTTGTTTATATTTTCTTGCTTGACTTGGATGCTGCTCTTCAATAACCAATCTTTACTCCTACCACATCTGGTGTTAAGGTAGGGAGTCACATTGCTTAGTGTTGTATCTCAAAACATAGGAGGTTTTCAATTCTGCATTTTTTCGACATACAAGTTGCTTGCATTGCCCATTTATACTATTACAAAGAGTTTTAAACATGAGAAATGTATTGATTTATGTGTGTTTTAGAGAAATCATATTACATTTAGTAGAAAAATATTTTTGAGACATATACATAAATATTTTTCTATAGAGCAGAAAAATGATGGGATTATCTACCTAAAATGAAGAGTGTTACAATTCCTACTTATGCTGTTAAATCTTACGGTGTTAATATGTACACTATACAGAGAGTAGTTCTGAAACACTAAATTCTATATACTAAAATAACAATCTGCTATTATCAAGTACATAAAAGAGTTACTAATGGTATTTATTCACCGAATTATCAAAACTATTGAGGTTACACATCTAATAGGTATAGATTATGCCTAAAAATCGAAGCTGTTATCAGTATGTCCTTATTAAAATTTCAACGTGCACAGACAGTACTCATATAGTCCATCAATGTGTCCAAGCCTAATAAACACTTACGACTTTGTTCTAAATGTGACTTGTAGATATCTTCTGGCACTTTGGGTTCCATAATATCCAACTGTAAAGAAAAATGGTATTATGAAACTGTATTTACTCTGAGGAACTTTTGAAAGAGAGATATGTAGAAAAGATATGATTTTTTTTTTTAATTTAATTTTTATTTTACTTCAAATTATTGCATTCAAAATATACTTCAGGAAAACAACTCTAAACTCAAATTATCATTTGAAGATGAAAGCAATTACCAGGTATATAATTATTTTAGTGAAACAAAAATTGTTCATCAGAAATGAGCTAATGATTGTTGAATATATACCTCTCTTGCCAAGGCAAGGAAGTTGTTGTTGAGATGGGCATTTGACATGATCTCTGTCATCTCATCATACTCCTCCACATCGTCCCCGAGCTCTAGGTAAATCTGCTGTCTCCCCAACATATAGGCCAGCTGCTTTTGCATCATTCTGTCCGACACAAAACATACAGAAGCTACTAAGACAGGTTTGTGGAACACTCAAACTCAAATTGTATAGTGACCAAAACGACAATTTTATTAAGCTAGGTTTTGAAATTAAGATTCAATAATGCACGATCACAAAGAGTTTGCAACACTATTACTAAATATACCCATTGATATCTAACTGATATTTTAATAATAATAATTTGAGGTTCTTATATACCGCTTTATCACAACCTAGTTCATAGGTTGTTTCAAAGCGGTTCACAAATTATTATCTGTGGTTATAGCCTATAGGGCCTTTGCAACCAGCCAATACCTTTCTCAACTCCATGGGGAGCATACAGCCGGAGCTGCCACTTCGACGTTAACAGCTAGCATTCAACAATTCTAGCACTGCCCAACCACATACTCATTTACAGCTTAGTAGACTGGAACAAACGGAGTAAAGTTTCTTGCTCAAAGATACAACACAGTGCCGTGACTCGAACACGCAACCCGTCGGTCACGAGCCCGGCGTCCCACCACTAGACTATTGTGCCTCCATTTTGCCAGTACTACTTGGGGCTATTCCATAATTTATTGTATGGGGGAGGTACCTGTACTAAATTAATACATTATAGGTAGTGGGGTTAAAACAGCATCTGCCTACCATTCATTTAAATATTCGATGGGTGGTGGGGTCTCTGAAAAAGTGCCTCCCAACCCTCCCCTACGGATAATTCTGGAACAGTCCTTACTTTATAACGCAAACAACTGTGCATTGTACACTAGTCAAAAGAAAACAATTTATCCACCCATACTCACATGTCTTTACAGGTCAGGAAGATCTCCTCAATAAGCTTCATGTCATTGAGCTGCAGAGCACAGCGTAAGGCCTGTGGAAACTGTTTGAACTTTCTGTATATATCGACAGCTGTCCTCAGCAGGGTAAAGTTCTCTGGGTCGGGGACATATGGCACACAACTACGGAAACAGAATATTTCCTTTTTAAGAACTAACGAAAAAAGTTATATTTTTAACTTATACAGGATATTTCCAACTGATTTTACTCCACCAATCGTACATTTTTTTTTTGCATTCTGTACTCATTCTGCCTCTATAGCCATTATAAGGTTTCAATCTAAGACACATTTTTTCCTTTAATTATATCAACCCACCCTTTGCAACATTATGAGGAATGATGAGGCCAAAATTAAACCTCCTTTATTAGTACAATTGAATTTGCCAGCTTTTTCCATATTTTAAATATGTATTCATGTGTCAGCATACTAAAATGTGCACTTAATGATAAGTTGTATTAATAGAAAGTCTGTTGCAATACACACTGACTTCATTTTAAAGTTAGATTTGAAGTGATGAGAAATTGTTTGTCAGGAGAAAAGGAAATCTTACCTAGTCAGATAGAGACACACACGGGGGTAAGCATTCTCATCCACATAGTTATGGAGGATGTCAAGTTGCTCAATTTCCATGAGGAGGTCGCAAGCCTCAGCCTCTGCATTGTGGTCCATATGGTAAGGCACCACCTCTTTTGTCATTGTCAGCAGCGACTCCCGCATGGAGCTATTTGCCTCATCAGTGTCCTGCCACTCAAGTGCCACCTGGCCTGCTAAATGTCTGTCAAAAAAAAAATTCAAAATATAATAAAAAAAAACAACCTTTCATTACTGTAGAATTTGACTTCTGAAAAAATAATGAATTTGGTTCACTGGAACCTTGAAGATTTTCTTGAAGATACAGAAATCGCTAATTTCATTAATTAAGAAAGATAGGAAATGATACCAAGCCCAAGTACCTGACATATTCGTGGCCCCAGGACCCAATCTCTTCTTTGGAGCCAAGGAGGCGATACTTCAAACTTTCTCGACCATCACTCATTGTCATACCCATGACAGATACAATATCTGCACAAAAGCGCTGTTAATGTAAAAAATATTTATTAGTACATGTATTTACTTTGACACACTATATGGACAAAGATTGACCATGCAAAAAACTGGATGCATATTGAAAATTGATTTTCTTTGTTTATGTCAACCAGTGTGAAAATTAATCTAAATTATTCTCTTTCTACTTTATTTCACATTGCATACAAATATTTATTGGAGATCCAAGGTAATTGGACAAGATGTGCAATATATTTCACTAAGAAGCAAACCTGTAAAGAAAACACTGTAGACATATGATTATTTGGTTAAACCTTTTTGTATACTGTAGTCCAAATCCCATTAACCAGCACACTGCTGGAGCAAATAATGCCCAATAATAGTCACTTCTCACATGTAAAACTTACTTCAGTAATAACTTATATATGTAGTGGTAATGTAGTAACAAAGTTGTCTTTGTACTTTTTCTATTAATAGATCATTTGATAGTTTTTTGTAACTTTTGCTATTAATAGATCTTGTACTTTGGTGGACATCATATTGCATACTATAAAACTGTTCTTCAACTGAATGAAACAACTTTAACTGACATTGATTGTTTGTATATAACCGAGAATAGGTACCTATCAGGAATGAAAAATAAAAACAAAATTAATGCAATCGATACATAGATTAGTGTTTATTTCTTTATTTGTGATAGGTACCTATGAACTGACAAAGGTTAAACCTATACCAAGAGTGTCTCAATAGTATACCTTTGTCTCATTTTCTGTAATTTTTTCATAGACCTCCTTTAGTGATTCATAGTGGGGTCGAAGAAACTTGAGGGGTTTTGGCACAGACGTCATGGAAGTGGTGGAAGCTCTTATCTGTGACCGTAGACTTTCCAGGGCTGGCTTGTATAGCTTCTGGTCCGATTCCTACAACCAATATCTGACAGTCAATACCCACAGCAACCATAATCTTAGGATTACATATTACAGTCAGTCTGTCATCTTAAATATGGTATGAAATAGGTGAACGCAATAAAATACTTTCATAATTTTTACTGGAGTGGCAATTTCTGTAAACTCTTTCCAAGGCCAACATAATCAATGAATACATATTTACCTGAAAAATATTACAATACTTCCATGAGTATGATCTTTTAGTATTGGTTAAAATTACTTTGAAAATCTCACCTTCAGACGGTCCACCAACATGTTCAATTCTTCTTGCAATTGCTTGTCTTCTTCAGACTACAAAAAGAAACCACATTTAATAATGATATATAAAACCAGCATACATGCCATATCTAACAACTAGTGAGACTCATGAAAATTACATCAGAAAAATTCCTCACAGTGTGACACACATTTCTCACGAATTTCAATCAGTCTCATGAAAAGAAAAGAGTTTGGTTAATCTTAAGTGAATAAACAATAGCTACATGGATTTACACTGACCTTGATCACCGAGATAGGCTTTACAGGCTATTTCAAGTCAAACACAGACCTATTTCTAAACTCATAAAAACATTACAATCATTAGTATTTATTTTCAAAGACTAACAGGAAAAGATACATCAGAGTACAGTACTTCAGTTAAAGATTACCTAGAACTTCAGTAGCACCCAAGGGAACATGTTTTCCCTATTGGCTATTGTACAATGTATTATATTAGATGTAACATATTTATTATGTATTAATTACATTATGTGTGAGTGTGTCAATGTCTACACAATAAATGTATACAACCCTTGGAAGAATTCTATTATTGCTATAGCGTTAATTTCAATGACTACCACTAAATGGTTATTATCAAAATATATTGAATATTAATTTTATATATATTGAAATGTTTTGAACAGAACAATTTTAAAACTCTTTATCAAAACATAAGACTACTATTGACTGGAACCATCTGACCAACATCTCCATGCAGAGTACCATGGTGGAGAGTTTCAAAGGAACCCTCACCCTTCAGAACTACAAGATTACCTACCACTCCTCCCCCGACGCGATAAATGTCCTTAGGGACCCTGCGCCTTATACCCACAGATACAGAACTCATGTTTTTCAACATCTACTTGCATGATCGTAAGAGGCGACTAAATTTGGGACCTTATCTCTTCTCTCCTTTCTAAATAACTTTCTTCTTCCTAATGTCTCCCTTGACAATGCCTCACTTTTGGCCATTTGTTGAGCGTTCGCCCCTGTGAGGAAGGCTTTGGGTTCTGTCCCCTGGCCGAGACATACCAAAGTCTTTAAAAATGGTAGTTTCTACTCCTGCTTAACGCTCAGCAAATTAGGAGTGGGACGACTGGTTCGCCCGTTGTCAGTATAATGTGACCGGGTGGGGCGTCCTGCTGGGTGTCTTCGGCAGTATGTTTCAGTGAGGTAGCACTATAAAGTCGGCATCAGTTCCGCGCTATCACAAGGAGACAAACACGAACATATCGCAGCCTCCCAAATTACACACACATACACTACACGCATGCATCTTGCACACAGGGGAGGCCATCCTTAAATGACCTTAGCTGTTAATAGGACGTTAAACAAAATCAAACAAACAAACAAACAAACATCAACATCTACTAATAGTAGCCCTAGAGCAGTGCACTTTCTGTTCCTTGTAACGGATGATCATTGCAGGCTCCAATGTTCTGAGCAACATGAACTGTTCATTATGCCAACAAATTGGTTTATATTGAATTGTTGAAGGGATAGAGCTAACTGTGATAGGGTATCATTGTGTATCACACAATAACAAATACTGGTCTAACTTAATTTGCGATCTGAAGGGACATATTTTGATTAAAAGTAAACGTTTGGATAGGTTACACAATAATCGAAATACCATTTTTCGTTTCAAAACGGTTATTGGAATTAAGACATATCTATGCAAATTAATAAAAAACCTTTAAAAAATCATTTACAAAGACATTGCATTTTGCAACATTTTGTGACACAGCAGATTTGAAGACATTCTAACTACAGCAGGCGTGGGTGAAGCAAACCGTTGTTTTCTAATATGTTACGGACGAGTATTTAAAATGGGATTATTCGCGCAATAAAAAAACGTTTAAGACTTCATCTGTACCATTTCAGTCTCCTTATCCTTAGCATCTTTCTTCTTAGTTTCCTTCTTTTCGCTCACAGCGGTATCTTCTTTCTCAGTTTTGTCCGCCATGTTTGCCGGTATGAAGTTGCTATCTCGGACAAACGAGACCAAATATTGAATCAACATTTGTTCGTTACCTTTATTGTGATGTTGATATTTTATTAGAAATAAAGACATATTATTTAAAAAACTGCAAGAAACTATGAAAATTAATAAAAAAAAAAATATATACGAAATTACACCGGATGCTGTAAATAATTAGACTTACACAAGACCGCAATGCTTGCAAGATATTTTATTAAGTTTGTCGTTTCTGCTTCATTTTATCTCGAAAAATGACACTACCGTTATTTTTTGTTTATTTCTTCTTATTTACTTAAAAATATCTCAAAATTTGGGTTTCATTGAGGATTATAAAACAAAATATCAAACGAGATAGAACTAACTTGAAGTGTGTAAGTGCAGTATTTACAAATTCAACTGACTTTTATTCTGTTGATTTTTTTCTATAATCTTCGTAAAGTTATATTCTTTGCAGTCAGGGGGCTAAGGGTTCGATAAGAACATAGTAGGGTTAATTTTACATAAAAAGCAAAGGCTCAACTCGAAGCGATGATGATAAAGCCAAAATTGTGGAGTGACACCTATATCATTTGGAATGTCTCATACCAGATACAAAAATTGCAAGGGGTTCCGACTGGGACGCCGAACATTCCCGTGATCCTTTGCGAAATAGTTTTAACATGAAAGCTCGAAAGTGACAGCTGAGAGGTGGAATCTGTAATTTTAGCTCCTCAGTCAACTGGAAGACACTGTCACAACATATCCGATAACTTTAACAACAGTTTAGTGTTTAATACGATACAATATGTATTTTAAAATGATCCAGTTTAAATATAGATGACCTCAGAAACAGCTGAAACTGGACAGTTTACTTGTTTCCAAGGAAACCATATTACAGAAAATCTAGACATCCGAAAACTCTCTTCCTCTTTGAACCGAAGTTAATAGTAAGTAATTCTTGATGTTCTCTTTGACTTACCATGACAAGTGTTGTTGAACTGTTTTAACATGTAGTGTTCACTTGAACCTATAATGTACAGGCATTTAGAAATATTTTTAGAAATGTTGATCAGCTGATTTACTGATGGATTCTAAAAAAAAACTTGTTGTGATTTTAGTTCTTTCATTTAGCAGGTCTTCAAATTCTGTGTAGAATGTTTTGACTTACTGTCTCCGGGATAATGCCGGAGGGGGCCATGTCAAAACTGAGATTGACCCCTCTGTGTTCCAATTTAATTTTAATTTTACATAGAAGGGCCCCTCTTCATTGGGAGATTGACTAAAAATTGATGAAAATGGCCCACTGCTCTCAAATTTCAGGATTTTCCCTGCTGTCTTTTAAAGGAGACCATCGTCTGTACACAGTCATTTGATGGATAGATATAGTCAGATCTACATCAGTACAAACATATAGTTGTGTCCAGTTAATTTTGTTTCTCACTTTTTGGAACTGGGAACTAAATATTTAGTATAAAAATCTTACCTCATTTCATTAAACTCATGATCATAATTTATATATGCAAGGATCTATCCACAGAAACAAATAGTTAAAATCATATTTCATAGAGTAGCAGAGTAAAATGATAAACATAAGAATTCTGTTTTCGCAATCCCACAAACTGAGAAACCAACTCTAGCTGGGGTACAGTACATATGAAAGAAAAGTGGTCCTATGGCTATTGGCTCATATACCAGAGAATATAAACAGACTGGGAGATATATATTACCATAAACGTTGCTGATAATTAATGGAGAGTGATCACAAAATTCATTTATTACATTAATTGCTAGCAGTTATGTAGTTAGCTGCTGAAAAGGAATTGACCCTTGTCAAAATATCTTGAAATGTGATAAGTTTCAACTGTATAATGTCACCTTCTGGCTTTGTGCTAGATTGAATTTCCCTACACTATAGGTCAATCAATAGAGCAGGGGAATTGGAATCGGGGAGTCACTGCATGGTTCCATCCCTGGTGAAAGAACACTACTTTCTGTTACCAGTGGTGTCTGTGGCTCTCCCTGTGGTGGCCGGTAGTTAAAACCTGCTGCATGGATTGTAGTGATGTTCAAGGGCAAAGACATATATATGGATAACAAGAGGGAGTTCTATGGCAGGTTTCAATTGTACCTTAAAGCATTATGGTTGCCTTAGAACTAGCTTCATTCCAGATAGGGTAATTCCCTTTAGATCATTCGGTAGAAAAAAATATATTGGCAGACTAGGAACCAGGAAGTCACTGCATGGTTCAATCTCTGGTGGAAACACATTACACTTGAAAAAAAAAATCCTGTTTCAGAAATAGTCTAGCAATACATACTGGACTGCAGTCTTTTGAAGGAACCTGGATGTGAAATATTTTGTTAATGTACTGAATGTGAATGTTACAGTATACTGGGAATTTTTCGCCAAGTCAAACTTTCACCCTTTGTCTGTAAAATACAATTCACCCAGCTTTAATTTTGTCTTTCACGTTTAATTACTCATGATGACTTATATAATGATAAATTTGACCCCATACCAGAGGGAGAAAAAGGCGAAAATATATAACTAGCGAAAATTTCTCGGTATACACAAACTGAAATCAACTTTAACGTGATGGTAATTTTTATGAAATCTGTTAGTACTATGATATATATGAAAGGATGTTCTGATTTTCCAGATTTCTTGTAACTCTCCTAATATGAAATTGTTCATGACCAATGCATTGTAATATCATTTGGACTAAAATGATGTCACTTAGCTTCTAAATTAATTCACCCCTGAAATTTCATAATGAACTATTCCAACCTTTGAATTAGAAGAGTTCAAATGTGTCTTTAGAAGTGAATGAGTTAAGACGTTACTTCATCATGATAATTAACATTTTAAGGTAACGAACAAAATAAATACATGTACATTTGTAATTTTCAGCTTCAAGATGGCAGACGGCGAATGTGTAAAAGTAATTGTAAGATGTCGTCCAATGAACGGCAGAGAAAAGGAGCTGAAATGCAACTGTGTTCTTGCCATGGACGGCAAACGTGGCCAGTGTACAATAAGAAATCCAGGGGATTCCAAGGCGCCTCCAAAGGTGTTCACATTTGACGGAGCTTACTTCACTGATTCAATAACTGAAAGTATATATGCAGACATAGCCTATCCCTTAGTGGAGGTGAGTATTCACATACAGTCAGTATAACGAGGTAAAATTATGTTTCACCTTGATACAAGGGCATTTAGAATACAATAAATTGATCTTAATAATGTACCAATTAAAAAGTAACCATCTTACATTTAACCCCATCTTTGTATTCTTAATTCTGGAACTATTTCTCCATGCAGATCAAGACCCAAATTGGAGGGTCCGAAGACGATTAATAAGCATGATTTTGAGTTAAACAAATGTGATGCATATTCTACATTATGCATTCAAATCAGTACAAAAACCATGTGAAAATAACCTGCTATAGAGAATTTTTGTTTTGCATGATGTGCTATTCAATTCAATCCTTTACTGGTTGGCAACCGAGGGCCCTCTGGGGTCTCTTGCATGGAGGTTTAGGATTTTCATACGATTTTTACAAAATTGTAGTAAAATACAGCAGCTATATTTGCAATCTAATTAAAATTATATCTTCACATCGCTCCCGTTTACTGATATGTCGCGTTGAAGATCTAACAACATCCCATAGAGGGTCACGTCAGAGGTCAACATGAATGCATTTTCGTATTTATAACAAGCCAATCAAAACGCGACATAACTCTTTCTTTCAACCAATCAGAAAGCAGGACCTGTAGCATTTAATGCAGACACCTCGTAGCCCAAAATCCACTTTTTCGTCTGGTCCAGTGATAGTTTGAATATTGCGAAGCCTGTCATTGGTTAATTTTAGTTTCAGATTGTTAAACTTTTTAATGACAACATCACTAGAAGAGGAAGTCTCTTATTTCAAAGCAAAATCCACAAATTGTACAAACGTTGTCTTGTAGATAGACACGACGTGGTGTCATGGGCGCCGCCATTTTCGATGCTCATTTGACACCTCTCGGTCTTTTAACATATTAAGTGTGTTCCGAAATCATTACATCATCACTTACAGAAATGCGTAAGCTCTCATCTGATTGGTTAATGCAAAGGTCGCCTGAACATGACCCTCTACGGGATGTTGTTAGATCTTCAACGCGACATATCAGTAAACGGGAGCGATGTGAAGATATAATTTTAATTAGATTGCTATATTTGAATCCATATCTGATGGTGTTTGTAGGGGGTGACTGAAGGATACAATGGCACAATCTTCGCCTACGGGCAGACTGGATGTGGTAAATCATTCACTATGCAAGGTATCCCCAACCCTGCAACACAACGAGGCATCATCCCAAGGTGAGCACAGCTCAATTATACCCGTTACTTTGCTACTGTTGATTCCACTGATCATGCACATTTCTATGTTTCAATAAAATCTATTATTCCGTCTTTGCGTATTGCAGAGTTATCTTCTCTTTAGAGCAGGTATTGATTGTTACGTCACTTGTTTGTGAGAGTAACGTCATAAATTTTTGAGAAAACAACGTAATTTTCTCACACAAACCAATGACGTAACAATCAATACCTGCTCCCAAGAGAAGATAACTCTGCAATACGCAAAGACGGAATACCCCCCGCAACGATGTTAGAGGGTACACTGGAATCACCCTGTCTGTTGTCTGCAGTAATTTGTCAGGAAAACACCATCTTAACTAACAGGCAGATTTTATTGAAACTTCACTTTAATGATCGGTATATTATGTAGTTGTGCACCAGCATTTTAATTTCAGATTTCAACGCTTTTTAAGGGAATTACAGCCCTTTATGCGAAATAATTTGTCCGTAAAACTCCCATCTTAACTAACAGGCAGATTTTTCATGAAACCGTTCTCATGCCCAAGTCTGGATTTTGTGCTCAAGTCTAATTTCTTGTTCCAGTTATAAATTATTTAAAAAATCTTATTTTGTTAAAAGTTTTTGACAAAAATTGAAGAAACTAGAAACTGAATACTGTTTTCAATATTTAAATTTGACTTTTTGATGGTTGACATTATTTAGGTGGGTAACAAAAAAGATGGCTTGAGCTCAACACAGAATCCATGCTTGAGAACGGTTTCATGAATACGGGCCCAGGTCCGAATTCTTTTTTTTTTGCTTTTTTTTTAAAACTGGAGTATCATTTTTGTTGAACTCCAACACCTGTACAAATACATATGCATGTAATATGTGTTCATCTTTTTTAGGGCATTTGACCACATTTTTGAGACAGTTTCTGTGGCAGAAGAAACAAAATTTCTCATCCATGCATCCTATTTGGAAATCTACAATGAAGAAATTCGAGATTTGTTGGGGAAAGATGCCAAAGCAAAAATGGATCTAAAAGAACACCCAGAAAAAGGAGTTTATGTCAGTGGTACGTTTACAAATAAAGGCAATGGGTTGTAATATGTTTTCTTGTTTGAATTCTGTCAAACTTCTGGAAACCTCAAACAAGACATTCTTTAGAAGGGTCAAATCTTTAAGGGTTTATGAAATTTTAAGCTGGCCTACTTGACCAGTTGAATTTGATGCCAACTGTCCCAACCTTTATTAAACATAAACAGATGTTCACCTGTTTTCTGAAGCTGTTTATATATGACTTTTAACTCATTCACCCTTGAAGACACATTTGAACTCTTCCAATTCAAAGGTTGGAATAGTTCATTATGAAATTTCAGGGGTGAATGAGTTAAATACTTCAGAAAACATGTAGTTCAATATGGTGTAATTACAATGTTCGTGTAAGAAGAAAATTCACGTGGCTTTAAATTTGGTGGCTTGTTCCTTGCAAAATTAAGTGACCAGCAAAGATTCTTTTTACAGTACTAGCCTGGGCCAGATTGCTTTAAATCTGAGCCCCTTTTTAAGCTGATATAAATAAAACTGCAGTCTTATTCTATCATTATTTCTCTTAATAAAACAATTTAACATTTATAATTGATTCAGTTATTTGGTAATTATCTGAGATTTCTGTTTGTTAGGATGTTTGAATCTTAGGCAGTACCCTATAAACTTGATACAGATAGAGCATCGACTTAGCAAAGCTATTTTTTGTGTTTTTTTAATCATACACAAAACAGTCTTCACCAGTGACTCTTCAATCTAACATTCATGGACAATTTTATCTTTTGTGTAGGTCTTTCGATGCATCCTGTACACAATGTCACGGAATGTGAACGTATTATGGAAAAGGGCTGGAAGAACCGTGCAACGGGCGCCACACTTATGAACGCAGACTCATCTCGCAGCCACAGTATCTTCACTATTAACTTGGAGATGATACAAGAGGACGATGAAGGGGAAGAACATATACGTGCTGGAAAACTTAACCTCGTCGA
The DNA here is from genome assembly GCF_002113885.1 of Mizuhopecten yessoensis. NCBI lineage: Eukaryota > Metazoa > Mollusca > Bivalvia > Pectinida > Pectinidae > Mizuhopecten > Mizuhopecten yessoensis. The sequence continues at coordinate 959,397 of NW_018404481.1, forward strand.
TCTTGCTGGTAGTGAAAGGCAGTCCAAAACAGGTAATTTGGTGACAGTTCTATCACAATTCAAACTACACTGGGTGGCCGGATGGCGAAGTGAACAAGGCACTCGCCTTTCACCAAGGCAGCCTGGGTTTGATTTCCCCAATCGAACGTGAAAAGGTATAAGGACACCTGTCCGACCACATGGGTTTTCTTCGGGTACCCCAGTTTCCTTCCTCATTAAGACACCTTGCGAGCTAACATTCGGGCCAACACGAGTGTTTAATATAAGTTGTAACTTGTTTCATTATTTATGTTAAATAAAATAAAGTTTATATTTATATTCAAACTACCCTGTTGCAACTCGGCAAAATACTTTAGTCTATAATAGCCCTTTCACCACTGTCGACCATAATGAATTCATCCAGATCAATGCATGGTAGAGTCTACTGAAGTTGCATAAGGATGAAAGGGTTGACGATCAAAAAGAAATTGTTATTTTTTCACTTTATTGTATAATATGTTTGTGGGGAAAGAACTTGAAGAGTTGAATTCATATTACATTTTGTCCAATCCCTTTGTATATTTCTACAATAAATTGTACTTAAACTGAACATCTAGATCAAGATTTGCGACAAATAGACCCTGTATTTGAAACTTAATTGAATAAAATGAAATTTACTTTATTGCATTAGATGTTATAAGAATCATGAACATGAAAATCATTTTAAAATGCTTATACCTGTAGTTTCAAACATAAGTTTAAATGTTGTAAAACGTAGAGATGGTTTGAATGAATTCAATATGAGTGAAGCTAAACTCAACTTACACTAGTATCATAATTCAAACTTATTTATTTATATGAATTTTATTTTTTCAGGTGCTACTGGAGATCGTCTGAAAGAGGCCACAAAGATCAACTTATCGTTGTCTGCCCTTGGAAATGTCATATCGGCACTTGTTGACGCGAAAACCAAACATATCCCGTACAGAGACTCCAAGCTCACACGTCTTCTCCAGGACTCTCTGGGAGGTACTGCAACTTTGTGTACTCTTCAATGTTAAGTAGTACTAATATACCAGATAGAGTTTAACTCATTCACCCCTACATATATAAACTGGACTTGTTCAGTCTTTGATTTGGTACGGCTCAAATGTGACTTTAGGGGTGACTGGGTTAAATATTTTTCCTTCATCCGAAAATCTATGTTTGACATCTTGCAAAAATATTTCAATTTGTAGGGTCCAATACTAGTTATGTTTAATATCCATGTGAACGTTGCTTGATTTCCTTTTGTTCTACTTCCCAGGAAATACAAAGACACTTATGGTTGCATGTTTGTCCCCGGCCGACAACAACTATGAGGAGACGATAAGCACGCTTCGTTACGCAAACCGAGCCAAAAACATCCAGAACAAACCCAAGATCAATGAGGATCCCAAAGACGCCTTGCTTAGGGAATACCAGGAAGAGATCACCAAGCTCAAGGCCATGTTGATGGGTCAGCTTCCCATCCCAGAGGGAGGCTTCCAAGGTAAGTAGGGAGGGCTGGTTGAACAGATCCACATCATGGAGTGGGGGGGGGGGGGGGGGGGGGCTTCCATGGTTAATAAGGAAGGTTGGTGGGACAGCTCCACATCATGGGGGCTTCCAAGGTAATTATGGAAGGTTGGTGGATTAGCTTTCCATCCCAGAGGGAGGTGTCTAAGGTAAGTAAGGAAGGTTAATGGACCAGCTTCCTATCCCAGAGGGAGGCTTCCAAGGTAAGTAAGGAAGGTTAATGGATCAGCTTCCCATCCCAGAGGGAGGCTTCCAAGGTAAGTAAAGAAGGTTAATGGATCAGCTTCCCATCCCAGAGGGAGGCTTCCAAGGTAAGTAAGGAAGGTTAATGGATCAGCTTCCCATCCCAGAGGGAGGTGTCTAACTCTAAGGTAAGTAAGGAAGGTTAACGGATCAGCTTCCCATCCCAGAGGGAGGTGTCTAAGGTAAGTAAGGAAGGTTAATGGATCAGCTTCCCATCCCAGAGGGAGGCTTCCAAGGTAAGTAAGGAAGGTTAATGGATCAGCTTCCCATCCCAGAGGGAGGTGTCTAACTCTAAGGTAAGTAAGGAAGGTTAACGGATCAGCTTCCCATCCCAGAGGGAGGTGTCTAAGGTAAGTAAGGAAGGTAATGGATCAGCTTCCCATCCCAGAGGGAGGTGTCTAAGGTAAGTAAGGAAGGTTAATGGATCAGCTTCCCATCCCAGAGGGAGTAAGGAAGGTTGATCTGACAGCTCGCTATCATGGAGAGGATTTCCATGGTAAGTAAGGAGGGATGGACGGACAGCTTCACATCATGGAGAGAGGCTCCCAAGGTGGCCTCAGACCACAATTAATTTCCCTATATGTTCTTACCAAAGAAATGTTGTATAATTTGGCTCGAGACCTAATCTTTATAGGTTTTGTACTATGATATGACCCTGAAATTCATACTTTGGGGCCCCAACAACATACCTCCAAAATAAATTTCACACAAATTAATCAACCACACTAATTAAAGAGTGAAAGATCATGATTCATTTTGGTATGACATAAAGTTTCATTTCATTCACATGAAAGAAATAAAAACTCATTTGAAAACGAGCCAAAAATTGAGAAATGCGCTATTTTCGTGTACAACAAACCAGAGGCATTGACTGTGGTCCGAGGCCAGGTATTTAGTAAGGGTTTTTGGGACAGCTCCACATCATGGAGGGAGGCTTTCAAGATAAGTATAAGAGGGAAGATCTAGCTGTCCCTGTTTGCTTCATGCTTCTTGTGTTTAGAGTCATAATCTTAATGGTAAAATTCTCTTGAATACATGCTCTTTTAATCGAAGTCATGAAGAAATCTTAATTGAAAATTTATATCTGCCTGATGGATCACAAATTTTGGTTAAATCAGCAGGTATAAATATTTTTCTCCCTCCTAAACACTCAAATGATATACATGGATGTACACAATGGCCTTTGCTGTTAAGCTATTTTGACATTACAAATAGATGATGATGTTACGTTATGATGTCATAATCAAAAGCTTGTCAAAATGTCGTTTGACTGACTGACATTCTTTCTATTAGCTATTGACACCAACTTATGAAAATAAGAATTTTAATATTACAAGCTTGCCATGAGGGCTTGCACACTCATTTAACCCTTTCACCACTGTAGACCATAATGGACTCATCCAAACCAATGCATGGAAGAGTTTACTGAAGTTACATAGGGGACTGAAAGGGTTAAAGTATCTCGTCTTTGCGTATTGCAGAGTTATCTTCTCTTGTGAGCAGGTGGTGATTGTAATGTCATTGGTTTGTGTGAGAAAATTACGTCGTTTTCTCAAAAATTTATGACATTACTCTCACAAACAAATGACATAACAATCAATACCTGCTCACAAGAGCAGATAACTCTGCAATAGGAAAAGACAGAATACCTTTATGAAAGACTATACTTTTTCTGCTCTGTCAAAATAGTGCTTTAGTTCATGTTTTACCTAGAGATTTTGCTATACAATGTACAAAAAATGTTTCTCTTGCTTTTGGTAAGTGATCGAAGAAAAAAGAGCCAATCGTTCGATTATTACGTAGCTAGAGGGGATATCAAAATTCTACACCCTCTGGTAACATTTCCACATCCCCCATACCTAACATTGGGTAGACTTTAGTTTAGAGATTTTAGTTTGTAGGATTACGAAAATGTTGACGGTATCGATTTGATGACTTGATTGTTTTACGGAGATATGTTACTCTGTGTCATTGTTCACGTAGGTGCTCCAGGGGATGCGGGCAAGGCGGGCAAGGCAGGAGGATGCGCAGCCAAAAATGACACGGACCACATCCGACAAGAACTGGAGGAGGAAAAGGAGAGCATAAGAATGGTAAGTAACTGATGTACTGATGAAATTGAAATGTACATTTGCGTTTTTTTATTATTATTTATTTTTACTAATATTTTATTCTGTTTAGTAACCAATCTCCTGTTTATCTTTGAGGTCTGCACTAAAGTATCTTAACCCTTTCAACCCTATGCAACTTTAGTAGACTCTCCCATGCAGTGATCTGGATGAATCCATTATGGTCTACAGTGGTGAAAGGGTTAATCTAATTGGTGTCTTTGCCAAAACTTCTGAATGGCTGATTAAGATTTGTTCCATAGACAAAGCTAAGGGTGTTATTTTCACCTTGTTGATGGGTGAAATCAACAAATAAATATCTCATTACTTTTTTTTATATATTAAATTCATCAATGGAATATCAAATTTGAAAGATTTAATAAACTTCTGTTATAGGAATATGATGCAAAGATGGAGGAAATGAAGGAAGAATTTGAGAAAGAGAAAGTGAGCAAAGCCAAGGCGGAACAGAATCTGGTCAAATTGCGGGAATACTATGACAGTAAATTGTCGTCCGTGGACGGGCAGCTGAAAGGCTTGCCACCTACTGCTGCAGGTTGGTTACTGTGGTAAAACTTAAATACAAGGTTTTAAGTAGTCCAATGATTATTTTTGTGAAACGTAGGCTAGAAATCGACTTTTAAATCTTAATACTCCACACAAAAATATTATTGCTTAGATTAATAAGATATTAAATATCATTTGAAACATCACCTATATAGTTTTGCTGGATCTTCTTTAATCTAACAAATTTTACAAAAAAAAAGATCATTCTGTAATCTTGTAATGTAACACAGAACCATACCAATATTATACCAAACTGTTCGTCCAATGAGGTGGAAATATATAAAGATGTTTGGATTCTGGTGTTTTCTGTATGTTACCCTCTGTATGTGAGCAAGGAACGTGCCATCACCCAACAACTTAGTGATACCGTCTTTAAAAAAAAAGGTTACATCTTTCATAATATTAAATTTTTGAGAAATTGTAATATGATATTTTGATTGTTGATACTGTGGAAGTATTGGGGTTTGAAGTTTGACAATAAAATAGTCATAAATTTGCAATATAACCTAAAGCAGCATGTAATGTTGATAGTTTAGCGCCAGATTTAACAGAGCTCTGTGTTAGTTAGATTCAGACTTACGTACTTATGTTGACATTTGATGGTGATATACAAATATGTTTGTTACTAATGGGCTTTTTATTTCAGTGATAGAAACATTTCCTATATTTTCAACGAATGCTTTCATGCTTAATTGTATTTTTATTTTAATATTTTATTTTTAAAAAAACATTTCTAATACCACAAAAATATTTATCACACCATTAAGTATTGTAGATTTTATTTAATTTTATTTAGAAAAGTATATTTTTGCAACTATTTTTGTTTATTTATTTTTCTAAATTTCAAGCAGTATTTTTATAGTTGCCTTTCCAACATTTAACAGCATGCTTTACTAGATTTGTAGTAAAACCTAGTGAAATTTAGAATTTATTTTGAACTAAATTTTAGTTTCAATTAATTATCAAAATAATATACGACATGTCAAATAGTGCACACACACTGTTTTGTGACGTTTTTGTTGCGTGTTGTTTATAATTACCATTAGTGAATGGGATTTCTAGATGCTTGATGGTTTAATTTAGGTGTTTGGTTAATGACTTTGATTGATCGGTGCTAGTAAAAGTAACGTCAGTATTAACCCTTTCACCACTGTAGACCATAATGGACTCATCCATATCAATGCATGGTAGAGTCTACTTAAGCTACATAGGGGTGAAAGGGTTAAATGTTTCAATAAAATATGCATGGCTATTTTTTTCCATAATATTGATATATCTAGCTGTAATTTTGTAATTAATTGTGTTAATAATTTTCTCATAATTCATCGCATAAGCAAAACCAGATTAACTAAAAGTCTATTTTCATAGTCCCTAATATTTCTCGGGTTTGCTAAAATTGTCAATTTTGAAGGTTCTGCTTTTTTTCGAGAATTCAGGTCCAGTGCCCATGACACATAGTGTTAATCTGCTTGAAGTTTTGCGGGTACAAAAAATGGCAGAAAACAATATTACCTTAAAAATTGCAAAAATTTGAAACCAAAGAAAAAAACCCACTTAACTGTATTCTGTTGTAGAAGACATGATTTTATTAACTAAATCTATAATAATTGATGAAAATATTTGCAATCACATTAAATTGCATTTTGAGAAAGACAATAATATTTAAAAAAAATAAAAATCTTTAAAAGGTAGTAAAATAAATGAAACTGAACAGAAAGATTAAAATATATCTGGTTTTGTTTGTCCTCATACATTTTTGCCATCCTTGTATAACCATCATTCATAAGTAGTTTTAAATCTGTAAAATTAAGCCAGATGACCCAGCCTAAGACAGGGGTTGAAGTTACCTAACACATACTGTGAAAAAGAAAGTCACAAAAATTAACATGATGATCAGGAAAATTGCCTTGAAAAAATCTCAAATTTTAATTTTGCGGCCCTGAAAAGTTCTCCATTCTTAAAATTTCAAATACACATCATGCGAATGTATCATTTGATGTAGTTTTAATTTGACTTTGTTAAGTCTATCAAAAAATGTACAGTCCATCAAAGAAATTGACAAAGTTCAGTATGTGTTGGGTTCAGCCTGTCTTTCGTAGTCAGTGCTGTTTTGTCAGTGTAACTGTCAATCATGCAACTGCTGTCTACTGATTGGCCAGTCTGCCTGGCAATCAAATGTAGGCAGGTCATATGCAAATCACTGTGTTTTGGTCTGATGGTTTTGTCCTGTGTTGGTGATGTGTAGTCCTGGGGGAGATAGAGTGGAACAAGGAGGAGGGAGGCGGAGACAAGGGAGGAGCTAGTGAGTGCCAATCATCCATTTCACCCCTATCCATGACCACCTACCTGCATTGCATGTGTTTGTTGCTATGGGTTGAAACAAATATTAGTCTAACACATGTTTGGGTTGAATACAAATTTAAAGTTTAAAGGACAAGGTATGATATTGGGCCTAACTCATCATCAAAATTCATATTTTTAAACATGCACATCTGTTCCTTGTTCAGGAAAGTAAAGTTTCGGAAAGGACTCGAAATGTAGCTTTTCGAAAACATCAAAGAGTTGTTTTCAGCATACCAGGCACAACAATGTGTGATGGTCTGCTGTCTGTCATTAACATTCCTTAAAAAATCAACTTCTTCTAGAGAAACATGCGTCTTAGAGTCAGAATATTTGGCATGCGGCTTACTGAACATCAGATTTGTTTAGATAAAAATTACCTTGATTCTCTCTCAAGGTCACAGGTCAAATGTGTTTAAAACTTTCAAATAAAGTTTTCTTCAGAACTTAATTCCAGATTTCGGATATTTGTCTGGTGTCTTGTTGGGGTAACAAGCTATTTTGATTGTTCAGTTAAAAATATTGACCCACTTTCAGGGTCACAAGATTCAAATGATATTTGTCCTTTATCAGACTCAGGTTAAAGCTTGAACATTTGTTCAGTCGAGTAATTTCGACCGACTTTAACGGTTGGAAGGATCAGATGATATTGATCCTGTTAAGATCCTGGGGTTAAGAGCTATTGAATTTGTTCAATTGAATAACCTTGACCTATTTTCAAGATCACAAAGGTCAAATGGATTTAGGAAACAGGTGTGCAGTTAAGTCGTTTGTTGACTTTAAATCTGATATTGACGTTTGGATAAGTTCTTTACCAAACATGTTTAACACTACTTACAAAAATGTTGTCAACATTTGTAATTCCGGGCAATGTTATTTGTCATATGTGACCTGTTAGTATTGAAATAAGGTGAAAGAAACAAATATCTACAATCAAAATGATAGGTTGGTCCAATAGCAGATAATCATGCCTTGTTCTTTAATTGATACTTGCACAAAGCTTCTGCAAATATTTTTGAGAATACGTGTGTTCTGAAATATTCTTGATCTTTGTTTAAAAATCCACAAATTAGGCCAAGAAGTATCAATAAAATCACATTTTACCTACAACATTTATAATATGATGCACTGTAATATTATTCAAAGACTGAAGTTTAAAAAGTATTCTCAAAAAGATCTGTTTAGGAGTTTTGTGCAGGTTGGGCCTTCTTGTGTGAACTTGTGCACTGTTTGCATGTGTTTTCTCTCACAATGTCAAGCTTTTATGTAACTCTGTTTTTGTGATAAATATTTTACCATTTTTTTTGTCTTTAGTTGAAAAGGTTGCGTGTAATTTTAATCAGTCCTTAATTTATTTATTTTTAATTATCAAGCAGCAATTGCTTTTTTCTGTTTAGTGAAGAAATAACAAATATTTATCGGTAAACAAATCAATTAATTCAATATATTAATTAAGTGAACACGTTGAGGCCTAGTTATTGTGGACAATATTGTAGAGAATATATCAGTAGCTACTTCATACACATTTCTTATATCAACTTTATCAAGATTTATTAGGTTATAGTGCAATATGATATTATCCTCCTAGATAATGAAGCAAAGTTGAAGATAGTCTAATTTTTTAAGAAAATCTAATTTTTTGATTTTTTTTTTTTAAAAAAACAATCTATTTTTGAAGAAAGTCTATTTTTTTAAGAAAATACCTCGGATATATTGTAGAAGGGTTATGATATTGTTTCAATAACTGTAGTCTGGTAATTTATTGTCTTTGAATCAAAAGTGTGTTACTGTCCAGCTGTTTCATATTCTTGTATATGACATTGAGTTGCACTGCTGTCTCTGCAAACACACCTTATAAGCACACTGAATGCACAATGATTGGATTTCATCTTAACCCTTTCACCCCTACGTAACTTTAGTAGACTCTACCATACATTTATCTGGATGGGTCCAATGTGGTCCACAGTGGTGAAAGGAATAAAAACAGATTCTGTATGACGTGTAACTTGAAATAAAATCGACATATGGAACTTGAAAGTAGATTAATGTGTAAAGATATAGCTTAAATTGAATGTGGTTTTCATTCATGGATGCTGATGTTATGATGCCTGTATTGTGATTCGATATTTCCGCTCAGTGTGTAATATGGTTTTGAATGTATATCACTCACATTTCTGCTCCCTGTTTAATATTTGCCAGAGTTTCTCCTTGAATAAGAACGCTGCTGAATTTGAATGTACCAAACTTAGATGTTAAACTATTCTGAGCTTTTCTGGCTCTGCCCTCACTATCACGATAAAATTGATGATATACCAGTTTCAGGCTTGCCCTCACTATCACGATAAAATTGTTGATATACCAGTTTCAGGCTTGACATGGCAAATTGACGCCCTGGAATGCCTCATTTCAATGATTTTTTAAGACCGAAAACATGATATTAACCAAAATATGGCTTTATTAAGTGGATCCACTGTACTATTGAAATACCTTATACAACAAATGTGTACCCCTGACAAATTTTACGCTACTGCAGTGACACCGAACTGCCACTTATATAAATATATATACTCCAGAAAAAGGGTACACCACTGCAGTTATACTGAACTGCCACTTATATAAATATATATACTCCAGAAAAAGGTACACCACTGCAGTTATACTGAACTGCCATTTGTATAAATATCTATATATATACTCGGAAAAAAATTGTACCACCTGCATTGATACTGAACTGTCACTTGTATAAATATACTCAAGAAAGTATACACCACTGATTGCAGTAATACTAAACTGCCAATTATATATACCCCGGAAACAGTTATATCACTGCAGTTGATATTGAACCGTCATTTGAAGTATTTCAGTACTGACTGAAGCAATATTCCTATGATGTGCTACTTGTGTGTTGTTTGAATATAACGACATGAAATGAAAAAAATGTTTCAGTGCTGCTTCATAAAAATATCCATGTTTTGTAAAATCTTAATGGCTATATACTGAATTACAGTACATTTCAAATCTCTTGCAATTATATTAACATTCGTTAACATTAAATTTTTTATTTTTTTTTAAAGATTTTTTTTTATTGAAGTCTGACTTAACTCATTCACCCCTGAAATTTCATGATAAACTATTCCAACCTTTGAATTGGAAGAGTTCAAATGTGTCTTTAGGGGGTGAATGAGTTAAAGATACCTGTGCCACTGCCAGAAACTGTTATTACACATAGGAGACTTTATTTCAGGCGTGATGATAGCTTTAATAAATCATGTGGGACTTTCTGATTGTAAAAATTGAACAGGCCAGACCAGAATTTGAACACTGGATCTGAAATCATTATACTCGGTACTATGGTGTATTGTTCTATACCTAACTTAGCTTTCTGTCCAACAGAAGTATCTTGGTTCAGTCATGTTAACTCATACACCCCTACATATCTAAACTGGACTTGCCCAGTCTTTGATTTGGTAGGGTTCAAATGTCACTTTAGGGGTGAATGGGTTAAAGTTATATCAAAAACAAAATTAAGGGGTGCTAGATTACAGTATATACGAAAACTACCATGGAATTATCTAATGTTTTCCTGCGGTGGGACAGGGATCCTTAATAGCAATATTGAGTTTTACTTTCAAAATAAATTGTGACACAGAGAATATTATTGTATATTTTGTTGTCCAGTCCTTAAAAAATAACTAGATATATATCTTGTATCTTCGGATTTGTTAGTAGTACACTAATTGCATACTTGGCAACTTTTTAAAATTTTCCTGGGGGGGATTATACACATGCTCAGAATTTAAAAACATAAATGAAATGTGTGTATTTTTTAGGGAAAAAAGAGCACTTTTAAATGGCATCCTTTGAGCTATCCTTTCAGATGAAATCATATCTTAAAAAATAGGAATAGTTCAGCAAATTCACGGGTTGAAAATGCTTAATTTATTGGTTCAAAATCGGGAGTCTCCCTCAAAATGGGGAGAATTCGCAAGTATGTAAACGAATTGGTCACACAATTTTGAGGTTTTGATACATGAGTTTCAGATCACTATTTGCTTGAATAATATTTATAATGTAATTTAATAGGAAGAAAATGATTGTGTAGTGTAGGGGTTCTTTTCAGCGGTCACCGTTCTAGTAACAGTAACAGCAAGGTTCCGACATGTTCTTGTGAGGCTCTCGACATTGCTTAAAACTCTATTCTTTTTGGAAATCTTTGTGCACAAATAAAAAATATCTGGTACCAATGGTTGTTTACCAGATAGAGAGTCTACTCAAGTTTCAATGTTCTGCAGGAGCTACTGTAACAGGAAAGGAAAAATGCACGGCGAGAACGGAGTTTGAACTCAATACAATTTAGATATGAACCATGGTGATTCACACTTTCCTGATGGTTGCCTACTTTTCAGTATATGTCTGCGGTGTTTGATTTTATTGGCAGTTGAAAAAATAATCGATCAATTTAACCAAGCTTGACTGATTTATATATATGTTTTTATAAATGTTCTGGCTAGTAATAAATCTGGTTTTAATATTCAAACGAACAATAATTAGAGAAAACAGTTTTTTAAAACCAAATGTCATTTATATCCAATAGAATTCTAATTCTACAAAATTCATAATAATTCTTAATAAATATGAAATTAAAAATTAAAATTAAAAAAAAAATCTTTTCAATATAGGTATCTTTTCAATATAGGTATATAAATTATTTATTAACCAATTGTAAAAAAAATCTCTTTACAATTTTTTGTGGTTGATGATTGAGGAAAGACTATAGATGATTATGCATAGTTGCCCTATAAGACTTCAATTTTTTTTTATAAGATTTTCTCCGATTACATGTACCGTAATAAGGTCTTTGATTCTCTCCATGTTCAGTACTTAAAATCGGTGAGGAGGGCAATGAGGAACAGTGGCATGATGCCACCGTAGGGGGCAAACAGTCCCAGGGGTCCGCGGGTAAGTGTGAGTGTAACCTTTGACCTCTCACAAGTCAGCCATCTTTTGTGTGAACAGCTACCTCCACACGTATACCGAGTGATGCTCACTGATCTTTCAAGCACTTCTTGGCAATCCGCTGATTTTCCGCGGCTTTGCTTAATACTACGATTTTCCGCTTCTTGAGATTGTCTTTTTTTCTGAAGTTGCTGTTTCTTCTCATTTCCTGTTTAAGATTGTGAGTGTTGGCATTTGGCATCACTAAAAGTTTGCTCTCGACAGGTGATTTGAATTTTCGAATTTTGACTAAATTTCTGGAATTTCTAGATGTTGAAAACTATTTAAGGAGGACACTTTCGATGTTTACAGATTAGAAATATATAAGACCTATTTAATTTACTACACATGACACTGTAATATAAGGTATAATATGTAATGTATCACTTGTATTTTATATAGGGTGGGTTGTCAACAAATATACACGATTTATTTAATTGCTAATATTAAAATTATAAAAGTATTTATTTCACAATTAAATTGGAGTTATCTCCCCTACACTCTTAATTTGGATTGTTATGACAGTATATAAATGTAATGTTTGTAAATAATGGAAAGGTCCTAATTAAATGGGCCTATCCTGATGTCCATTCCAATTGACATATACAAAGTCAATAATTCTGTTTAAGTTGAAAAAAGAGAGGGAGTTCCAATATTATGTTAGTGACAATTCCGTCTTTGCGTATTGCAGAGTTATCTTCTCTTGTGAGCAGGTTTTGATTGTTACGTCATTGGTTTGTGTGAGAAAATTACGTGGATTTCTCAAAAATTGATGACGTTACTCTCACAAACATATGACGTAACAATCAATACCTGCTCTCAAGAGAAGATAACTCTGCAATACGCAAAGACGGAATACCCAAACATCATATGCTTTTTGTAATTTTTCTATAAAAAAAAGGGAAAAATATATCTGCCTGGTGCATGCATTAATCAATAAAGAGCGATTATACAACAAAAACAAAAAAACATGATAGTTTACATGGATTTCAATTATATATATATGTAAATGAAGTGAAGTAGACCATGATCAAATTAATTTAAACAAAAAGTAACTTTTGCACATCATGGATATTATAACTTTCTTACTTGTTATAAATTAAAAAAGAAATACTTTTCATCCCCAAACTGCTCTTTTGAGTTTTTTGACAAGAGAAGAGGAGGGATACTGTTCAATAGGACATAGGTTCTTTTAACACATTTTTTATATCCTATAAGCTGCAGAGAATTTTTTAAAAAGATTACTTTAACTCATTCACCCCTGAAATTTCATAATAACCTATTCCAACCTTTAAATTGGAGGAGTTCAAATGTGTCTTCAGGGGTGAATGAGTTAAAGAAACCTTCTTTGTTAAAATGGTACAGCCTATGAACTGGAACATATTTGTGGATTTTTTGTTTAAGTTGGTAAGAAATTTCCTGTATTAATTGTATACTGTTGTTTCCTTTTATCAGCACTGCTGGTATGTGTATTAATGTTCCTATCCAATCTACTGGTCCAGCTGACTCATGTCCTCGTGAAAGTATTTTTTAAGAATTTTAGATATTTATATAGAATGGTTATAAGTTAAAATTAATTCATTTCGCCAATAATTAGAATTGGAGGAAAAAAATCTGAATAGCTGAGAAGCAACCATAGGCATTTTAAAAGGTAAAATTTACTCTTTTTTTTGAGATATTCAAATATGTTCGTGCAGTCTTTCTCTCATAAAAACATTTGAATTCCAAAGTATCAGCGCAATATATATATAATGAACAAAGTTATTTTCCAGGTATACACACAATCTGTTTAAGTTAAATTGTATTACATATTCAACAATTAAACACTAGTATCTATACAAAATTGATATTTATGTATTAAACTCATTATTGATAATAATTTTCCCATTCAAATATTAATTCAAAATAAGAATTTCTGAAAATGATCCCCACTTTCATCCATTACTCACATTCTCTTTCAGGGTGTCCAGATCTACATTAATTGTTCCATTAACTTGATCATCTAATGGACTGGCATACATTGTCTGAAAAATAATCAATTAATATATCTTCTTGAAATGTGCACAAAATATTAATACAGTTCATAGCACAAAATGTATTTCTTGTGAATAATTAATCGACTCATTCACCCCTTAAATTTCATAATGAACTATTCCAACCTTTGAATTGGAAGAGTTCAAATGTGTCTTCAGGGGTGAATGAGTTATAATAGAGAAGTCTATGAACAACCGAGAGACTGTGCTGTATCAATATTAATTAAATCTCTAAGCAACCTGGATTTAATTTACAATAGATAATGTTTAAATGAACGCTTTCTAAATGTTTCTTTTCAGTTTCATGGCGATCGACTTTGGCGTCTGTGTTAAGCTTCCATTTTTAAATTGATTAACTGTTTGCCTTTGATATTTTTCTGATACTGAACATTTTCAAAAAGTTGCTGAGCAGTAGATTAAGAACACATATATGCATGAACTATATATTATATACTAATTATTCTGCCAGATGCTTTTGTAATTAGAAGTACTTAGCAGTTTTGTAATGATATAGAAATAACAGAAATACACTAATTGCTGCATCATCATTTTATGTGTGACTGTACACACTTGTGTTTAACTTTGAACAGCTGGAGTAAATGATGCTGACGGTGAAGGCGATGAAGGAGGTGAAGGTCAAGTAGCTGGTACAGCAGTGGCCGGGAAAGCAGCTGGCATTGCTGTTGGCAAAAAAACGAAAAAAAAGGTTACCTCCAAAAAAAATGGGGCTGGTCCTCAACAGAACGGTTCTGCCCCCGAGGTAGGGGGTTCTGCCTCTGGGATAGGGGCAGATGAAGGGGAAGGGTCCCTGGGGGGTGTTGGCAGCGATGAGGATTTTGATTCACCGAGGACTGGAGATGAGGAGGATTTCAGTGAAGACCAGCAGGAAGATCGTCCCAGCTCTGTAATGGGGGCCGCTTTGCCAGAAGGCCCAGGTAGGACACTGTCTGCTCTCAGGGGTCTCCGTGGTCTTATTGTCTACACTCATAAGTCGCGACATGTCCGTCATGTGTACTGTCATCACTCTCAATTTCCCATGAGTTTCACTATTGCCATGTGTGGTGCAATTTGTCGTTATAAAACGCAAAATTTCCCACAAGTTTCACTATTGTCATCATGCCATGTCATAAAAATACACATTACCATGAGTTTTACTTTAATCTCCATTATATAATATCATAACTCACAAATTCCCCACGCACACAAATAAATGATAAACAAATTTAAGTCTTCTTTATTAACTCATTCACCCCTGAAATTTCATAATGAACTATTCCAACCTTTAGATTGGAAGAGTCCAAATGTGTCTTCAGGGGTCAATGAGTTAAGGCACCTGCTCTGACTGCGGCAGTCACCCTTACATTTTCGACAATGATCATCATTCACATTTCCCAACACTCTGTGTTGAATCCTTGCTCTGTGTGTCTCCCTGATGTCTAGGTCATTGTTTTTCTTGGGAGTTCTATGGTCTTTCAAACATTCACAATTTTCATCTTTGAGAGTTTCATCGTTGTCTATAATCTCTTCAAAACTTTTTTTTTTTCTTTTTTTCTCAGAATCTCACATTCTATATGACTGAATGTTTTGGCATCCTTGTAACACACTCTTTTCAGTATCATCAATTTCTAGTTAGTCATCAATCCTGATGAATCATTGCTGTTTTGATGAGTGAATTACTAGGAGAGAAATAGATTGAATTATGTGTATGTAGGTATTTGGGATAATGGATATTCTGCCTGAGGGTGTAGAATTTGTGTTAGAACCGAGTCTTTGCCGAGGTTCTGACACCAAAATTCTCCACCCGAGGGTAGAATATTCATATCCCACATACCTACATAGTGATTGAGTCTTTTTCTCCCCACCTCTTAGCTGGAATTTTGATCAAAACAAGACATGGACAACGCAAATACAACACTAAATATGACAAAATTTCTAGATTACATATAGACAAACTTTTTAAAAGGCCATAATTGGTAAACAGACAAAACAGCATGGTAAATTTAAAGATTCGTGTGAGACCTTCAGGGCAGGCATTTTGAATGGTGACATCATAGTAAAATTCTGTCAACTGATTGTGACGTCATTATAGTACAGATCACTGTGTGCACCCATGTGGGATACAAAAGGTGGGAGAAAAAAGACATTCTTTGTATTTATAGATAAATTAATACGAAAAGAAATATCATGCATTATTATTCCGTCAGTCTACCATACCATTGAATTCTTGTCTATCATTTCATTATTTCTTATCACAACTTTCTTTTACTTTTTCAGGCCAAAAAACATTTCCTCCAAACATTCTCAAGAAATCTTTCTGATTTATTGACAATTTTTGTGATTCAGATTTTTGAAATTGTCCTGCAAATTACTTTTTTTCAGCATTTAGCCCTAAAATTTCATCTGTAAAATGGCATAAGTATAATTTGTATAGTACATTATAGTGCATGGCATGATGATATGTAAAGATTATTTATAGAACTGTTAGATAAGGACTCGCTTATACATATTGTCTGGATGATAAACTTAACATTGGATATTGCGTCTGCGTATTGCAGAGTTATCTTCTCTTGGGAGCAGGGATTGATTGTTACGTCATTGGTTTGTGCGAGAAAATTACGTCGTTTTCTCAAAAATTGATGATGTTACTCTCACAAACAAGTGATGTAACAATCAATACCTGCTCGCAAGAGAAGATAACTCTGCAATATGCAAAGACGGAATAGTCATCCTATAGTTACTAGTTAGCTAGTTGGAGCTACAATTTACAAGTATACAACCCCTGGTAGTTGGCTAGATAGAGTTACATTATACAAGTACACTGCTACAGCTTTTTACTAAGTTTTATCATTAGACTATGGTGCTAATGATGTCCCCAAAAAAAAAACAGGGTGCATAATGATTTTTAAATATGATATTTATTCAAAAATGCATGAATATTAAGATTTTTACAAGGGGAATTCGCTCTATTTTACTTTAAATCAATATAAGAAAATCCTTATTTACGTTTGTACATACATGTACCTGGTATGTATTTTTTTTGAAAAGTCAGTTCAATTAAAAGTACATGTAAGAAATTGTTATTGTGCAGGTAATATATATTTCAGTTTTGAAGGAAATACAAATTTGTCTTTTTGATAAATAATTGAAAATCAGTTAAAACACCAAGTGTAACATTCTATTGTTTTGTAAACAAAATATAAGTGCAAGCTACTATGGTCAAAGGTCAAGGTTAAAACTTGATTGGCAGGTCAAAAGTAAATAAGTGGGAAAAAATTCAAGAATTCGCAATGATGTAAAACAGTTAATTATCTAAATTGTGAGTAAAATGAATTCTGTAAATGAATGAATATAGGGCAAAATGGAAGTAAAAAAAGATAAAAAAAAAAAATATTTCTTGGATAATGATTTTTTTTTTTATGATTTTTGTGATCGGTGTTATGTTTATGATTTTTATGATTGGTGTTATTTTTGTGATCTTTATGACCAGGCTGTTAATAACATGCTGTGGATGATATTACAGGTACTACTGGAGACTTGAGCAAAGTGGTCATCAAGAGCAATGTTCCTGTGAGTGTATTAAATAAAAAATTGATTAAATCATCTGTCTGAGGAAATTTAAGCATTCAGGAGACATGTAAAAGTGATTCTGATTTTGATGATTTTACTTTCATGAAATATTACTAAAGATACTGCAAAAGGAATACCATTTGTATTATTCTTTGTAAATAATTGAAAAAATATATATACAAAATTAAAATGATTTATTTATATTAATTGTACTGGACAGTGCTTATTATTATTGTTGTTGAGAAGTAAAAAAATAGAAATGCATGCTGCATAAAATGACAGGATAGATATTAATGTGTTGGGATTTTTTAAGTACAACCCCTGTAAGATTGAGTAGGAACTGAGAATTCATGTCAGAAATCTTTTTATTCTTAAAGCCTCAACAACAATATCCATCTCAAAATGGTGAGATCCAAGATGGTCAAGTGTTACCAGGCGAGGAGGGACAGGTCAGCCAGGCTGGTCAGGGCATGGAAGGAATGCAAGCAGGAGGAAGGGTCGGGGAACAGGAGGGACTTGTGGCACCTAGCTCCTCTCCCACCCAGTCAAACATGCAGGAACACCTGAAACTTCAACAGGAAGAGGCTATGAAAAGGTATCAGTTCAGCCTTCTCTACTGGGTCAAGGGTCATCACTCTATAAAAGGTCAGAGTTCATCCTGTCTTACACGGTCAGGCTTTACCTTCTCTTTGGGATCAAGGTTCATCCCTCTCTTCAAGGTCAGGGTTCATTCCAATCTACAGTGTCAGAGTTCATTCCTCCTTACAGGGTCAAGGTTCATCCCTCTCTTCAAGGTCAGGGTTCATTCCAATCTACAGTGTCAGAGTTCATTCCTCCTTACAGGGTCAGGGTTCATCGCTCTCTCCAGTATCAGAGTTCATCCCAATCAGGATGAAAGGTACAGTGTCAGAGTTCATTCCTCCTCACAGGGTCAGGGTTCATCATTCTCTTCAGGGTCAGGGTTCATTCCAATATACAGGGTCAGAGTTCATTCCTCCTTACAGGGTCAGGGGTCATCACTTTCTCCAGGATCAGAGTTTATCCCAATCAGAGTGAAAGGTCCAGGGTCAGAGTTTGTTCCTCCTTACAGGGTCAGGGTTCATCCCTCTATACAAGGTCCGAGTTCATTCCAACCAGAGTAAAAGGTACAGGGTCAGAGTTCATTCCTCCTCACATGGTCAGTCTTCATCCCTCTATACAAGGTCAGAGTTCATGCCTTCTTACAGGGTCAGGGTTCATCACTCTCTTCAGAGTCAGGGTTCATCCATATCAATCTACAGGGTTAGAGTTCATTCTCTACAGAGTCCAAGTTCATTTTTCTAAAAAGCCAGAATTCATCCCACATACATTGAGTTCATGGTCCTTGAAGGAATCCCATTTACAGGGTCAGGGTTCATCCCTCTATACAAGGTCAGAGTTCATTCCAACCAGAGTGAAAGGTACAGGGTCAGAGTTCGTTCCTCCTTACAGGGTCAGGGTTCATCCCTCAATATACAAGGTCAGAGTTCATTTCAACCAGAGTGAAAGGTACAGGGTCAGAGTTCATTCCTCCTCACAGGGTCAGTCTTCATCCCTCTATACAAGGTTAGAGTTCGTGCCTTCTTACAGGGTCAGGGTTCATCACTCTCTTCAGGGTCAGGGTTCATCCCAATTAGGGTTAGAGTTTATTCTCTACAGAGTCCGAGTTTATTTCTCTAAAAAGCCAGGATTCATCCCACACACAAGTTCATGGTCCTTGAGGGAATCCCATTTACAGGGTCCAGATTCATTCCCTGTACTGAGTGACCGGATTTGTGTGTCATTGCATAACTAGATGGTAATAAGTGGTATATGACTGTGTTCCTGGTTTTACAGGATTCAGGAGCTGGAGAAGCAGATGGTTGGTGGGGAAAACAAAAACAACCCCGAGGTGAAAAACAGACGGAAGAAACGCATGAAATTTGCAGATGAACAAAAACAGAAGTTGGCTGGTACGTTCTTAATCCTGATCTTTACAACAATCGTCATGCGTTCTCAGTCTGGGTTTTTTACAGATTGTGCAGTTCGTTATATTTTTCTGTATCTTCAGTCATAGTGCTGATTGAAAACAGTTCCAGGCTTATATCAATCTCTTATGATGTAATTAAAAGCAACAATAAATGATAATTTCAACTTTTGATTATCTCCCCTTCAACTAAAGGGACATGCTTTGTTTGTATTGGTTTTATGAAATGAATAAGTCATAGTTTTTAAATTACGATGAAATCTTGATGGACCTTCCAGTGTACAGGAATCTTTTTTGTTACAAGCTTGTCAGGGCTATAAGGTTTAAATTGTTAAAGATATCTTGATGAAACTAAATTTACCAAAAACATGAACAGTATGCCCAAGCCCATTTTCATTATTGGGTGAAACATTTATATAAATTCATATTTTGTTAATGTTTTTGACAAATTTTTGAGAGACTTCAGAAGCTGAATACAGTTTTCAGCATTTAAACTTGACTGTGTGTGTCACATAATTTCAGTAAGTTGCAACAAAGTTTGTATTTAGAGCACATTACCCATGTTTGAGCATGAGAATGGTTTCAGGAATATGGACCGTGTTTATTTATGATGAAAAAGAGAATAACTCAATTTGATTTGATATCCCAGAGGCCATCATAAACATGGACGATGACTACATAATGTTGGAGATATATGACAATGTTCAGGACGAGGTGAAGGCAAAAACAGCACTTCTGGAGAAGGAAAAAGAGAGGGTTTGTATAATTCACAGTTCTCACCCTGTACCGTCTATCAAAAAAGAATAAAATCATTTGTAATTAAGGATTGAATCATGTTTTGTTGAGGTTTATCGGGGTATAAACTTCAATGGGTCTTGAGACAAATTTTATGAATCACAGTTCATTTAAGGATTGAATTCTGTTTTATTGAGGTTTATCCCCCATAAACCTCAACAAAATGGGATTCTATCCTTATATTTACATTCAGAGTGATATTGATACTTGTTCGGATAATTTCTGAAATATCGGTCTTGTGCAAGTCTAACACCACGGAAGGTATCAAAACTTATGACGTCATAACTCACTTTTGAGACGTCGTCCTGGTAAGATGATTAAGCAAATTAAGATGTAAATTATATTTTGAATTCAATTGAATACTTCTGACAAAAAATAAATAAAATTAAAACAATCTAAGAATGGAACTACTTCCCGCGTTCCGCGGAATAACAGAGTAATCAGGTTGATAATATGCTGATGTATTTATACGCCAACTAAAAAGTTCATTGAAAAATAACCTTTAAAATGTTAAGTAGGTATATTGAGTCCAAGTTCAGTAGAAATGTAAATATATTGAATTTGTCTCAAGACCCATTGAGGTTTATACCAAATAAACCTTAACAAAACAGGATTCTATCCTTTTACATTCAGTGCGATATTGATATTTTTTTTTATTAATTTGTTAAATATCTGTCTTGTGCAAGTCTAACACCACACTCGAAGGTACCGAAGCTTATGACGACATCACTCACTGTAAGACGTCGTCCTGGAAAGATGAATATTTTTTTGCATTGATCAGCTAAAGTTGGTCAAGTACTGTATGAAATAGTTCTCAACTTCAATGAGCAATACAGTAGAAATGTTGTTTCTTCTCCCATTTCCATTTGTTCATACATTGAGATGTTTCGCCCTTTCCAGGTAGAAGGCCTTGAACGAGAGATTATTGACATACAGTCAGAGTTTCAGTTTGAGAAAATTGATTATCTGGACACGATTCGCCAACAACAGAAACAACTACAGCTTGTTCAGGGTCTGTTGGAAAAAATTCATCCCTGTCTGAGAAGGGACTGTAACTATAGCAACTTGGACAGGATACGGAAGGAATGCAGATGGGATGAGGATGCAGAGAAATGGCTGCTGCCGCGATTGTTGATACAGACAACTGCTCTTCCTGTGGCAGGTCAGTACAAGGTCAAGGTTGTTTGAAGTCAAAACTAATTTGATGATCATATGATGTAAATAGTGGGAGGTGTTTGATTTTATTTTTGTATATTTGTTAGAATTTTTTAAAATCTCTTTTATACATGATCCTGACTGAGAGCTGGTGTCTTTTACTCAAGTATATAGCTTCGTTGTCTGATAGAAGAAAGTTTTTAATTTGTTTATCAAAGTTGTTGGTATCATTGTTTTGATGTTGGTTTCCATAGAGACCACACTGACTCAGTCGACAAGCCCAGACATGGGAACGTACAAAGGTATAGCAGTATCGGCACTTTTATAGATTGTTTGGTTAGGACAACAGTCAAAGTCAGATACCACAGATTCATTCTTTTGATTTGGCCTCACTTTCGCATAGCTGTCCACCCTCCCTCATTAGGAGGCAGACTCCTTCATTTTGACCATAATTTTCCAATCTCCCTGGAAACTCCCTCATTCAAGTCAAAATTCAAACAAACTAATAATCTACATTCTGTGGTAAAATGATCTAGTTACTGCAGTGTGTAATGATCATAACAGTTATGTCTGAATCAAATGAATGTTTTTTAGAGTTATTTGATACATAAAAAGGGAAAGATAAATTGAGCAAAGCAGTTTCAGTCGTGTTTCATGCACTTCCTTCCTTATTGGAAATGAGGAATGAGGGAGATCTCAGGTTTCAGAGGTTGACAACTATGCTCCCGTGCAATATCATTTGTATGCTCCCGCCATAAACATAAAG
>NW_018404481.1:981519-1014716 GCF_002113885.1 Mizuhopecten yessoensis
ATTTATGACTTACAGACATTTTATACTCAATAACAGAAGCCATAGGGATTTGAAATGAATTTCTTAGTGATGATTGCAAAATGTAGTATAAGGAAATTTTATCTTATGATTTTCAATTTGGGGCTTTGTATCTGACTGACACTACTGTCCAAACTGTACACAAACCGTTCTAGTTAGTTGAGAAATTTTGGCATACACAAAGTCTTTGTGAGCTTAATTATGCCATGGTGCAACATCTGTTGTCAGCTTTACCAATAAACAACTTCTTCCTAAGAACTGTGATGCTTAAAGTCATGATATTTGTCCTATATCTAGCAGGGATGAATGGCAATCAGTATTGGTCTTATAAATGACATTGGCCATTTTAATGATTCAAAATTCAAAGATTCTTCTAGAGAGATAATTGTGGCCTAGAGTCCTGAAATATATTATTTGACATGGGCTTAAAACTAAAGTCATGATATTCTACCTGTGGCTTATTAGACTAAATAGTATTCAAATAGTTATCAAAATTTTACAAGCAGATCACAAACTCTCCAGGTCACTTGAGTTGATATATAAAAAAAAAAAAAAAAGCAGAAAAGAAAAAACCTGCTGAGCATTTAAGGCCCTTTGGTCCATTTGTTTAAACTTACTTGTTGGTAATATTTTAGTTGTGTTTTTTTGTCATTTTCTATATTTTCATCATTTTGTTTTATTATTCTTTGATTTATTTTGAATATGACATTTTAGATAAGATTCAGGGACCTGGACAATATTAAAAGTCAACCCGGAAGTCCTGGGGTCAAAACATCAACGATATCATATATCAACCTTTTACATTTAATACACAAACAATGTACGTATAAAACGTGTCATGGATTGACAAATTGACCAGTCGGTCTTGAAATGTTGCGACACATTTAATATGTACTTAGTTGGTGTATGAAGTAAAACTTTGATATTACATATTTCCAAACTGATGAATCTTATTGAAGACATCACAACTATATCATTGGATTGTATTGTTATATAAGGCCAAAAAAAATGATTATTGATTATTTGGTTCTCAGGCCCGCTTGCATTTCATTTTAGGGCACTGCATTGCCGATTTTATCGTGAACGTAATAAAAAAAAAAACGTGAATGCGCCAGCCGCCGTCTTTAAAAAATTCCAGAAAATTGGTCCGCATGTCGTTTTTACACGTTAGTCACCCAAGTCCCGAAAACGTTTGAATAAAGATAAGGATTTATATACAGGCAAGCGTTAAAATGATCATGACTTATTAGTCTTGTGTACAAATGGCGCTCATTTCGGTAGAAATAAGGAATGGGGGGTTCGTGATTCTCGTCTGGAACATTGTGGGGGATTTTCGGAGGCTTGCTCTATGAAGGGTCTCTACACAACTATAAAAAGACAAGGTGATGCCCATAATGAACGTTTTACAAACTACACAATAAAAAAGAAACGTCCTCGTCTCGTTTTTGCCATGTAAGATGAAAAAAAAAATACCACCCTGAAAAAATTGGCCTTAGAACCAAGTAATTAATTTTATTTGGCCTAACAACTTAAATTTTTGTTTTTTCACTTCATTAACACTATCGCTACATGTAATTAAGTTCCAGTGACTGACATCATACTGGTAATTTAAACAGCAGTTTATTTTAAATCAGTTAGCAGTTACTGCCGGCCACTTCTACTAACTTTATACTTAAGATCAAACTAAATTCTGTTCAATGCAAACTGATGGTATGTTTGAATTTTGAATTTGTAATTACGCAGGGAAAAATTCAGTAAATGGACAGTCTCCTGGTAAGTAACAGGAAAGAGTCATTTACCTAAGGCTTCCTGGGGACAGAAACATTAAATCTGTCTGTGATCTGGGTTAACGTACTAAAGGATGTAAGGGAGATAAGCGGTGGTAGCATTAACATTGGGCATTATCTCCCTTCCATTGACCAAACGTTTATGTCTTGTTCCTCATATCAAAACGTGATATTGATGAAATATTGATGAAACAATTGAAAAAAAAATGAATTTACTAAAATAACATTTTCATCTAATAATTAGTAAATACTTTTTGGTAAATTTATGATGTATTAAAAAAAAAAAAAAAAAAGTACAAAATGTATAGTTTTCTAATTACTTAATCCATTTTATCATTTGTACCGATTTTTGTTAGCGTCCCACATAGTTCTGATAAAAATATCACATTTTGTATGAGTTTTGAGATCTGTTGTCCTTGTGTTGGGTCTGTGGTAATAGTATTCCTCTTTAGTCTAGATACTAAAATTTTGAATTCCTGAAACATATTATGAATTGATGATTTTCTATATAGTGATGAAACAAGAACATTTGATTTCAGCTTGAAAGCTGACCCTAGAAAGTCAAAAGAGCTTTTACCATAGTTCAATGTCCGTCAACCCTTCTTTTGAAAGACTCTAATTGTTCATAATGGGGGTTGATGAAAATTATGCATGGATAATAATATATCCCTAGGTTAGTGGAATTCAAAGTAGTATAACAGAAAAAGTGTTGTCCCTTTAGGGCAGAAAACAGGGGTCTTTTAGGGGAAAATATGGGTAAATTTCTTACAAAACTTTACAAAAACACCATTTTGTATAGAGCATTCCTGCAATTTGGGAAATCATTTTTGTATTGCCCTGGTATAGATGTTAGGAATATTAAACATCCTTTCCAGTTCAGAAAGCTAATAAAGGCAGTTTTGAGTGAAACCATGGGCCTCTTTTTTTCCTCAAAAACAGTTTTCTAAAATACACTTCAGGATATTTGTATTTTCTACCAATAAAAATTAGTGTGTGGATCAATTATATAGCATTTCTGATCCAGAGACCAGGTATTGCAATGCTTCTTCCCATTATACTTTGTAAAATATACAAGAGTGGAACTATGGCATTTCTGTGTGGCCTTGGAAATTATGTGAAAACTTTTCTGGATAGAAAAATGCATTTTAACTCTTTAAGATAGCTCTGCTAACAACTACATGTACTAAAATTATTATTACAATGTACAATTTTCTTTATGAAATCGGTTGTCCCATATATGTATCTTTTATGCTTATCATGATTTGAAATTAAGTTGCATGAACATTTCATGTGTCGTAATATTTTTTTTTTAATGAAGAATGATACAATTTTCAAAGGAATTTAAAGAAAGGTTAGATGAAATGCAAAACTGTGTTAATACCATGATTTATGAGACTGAAAAATGTCCTTTTATAAACCCTCTTTCAACTGAATTAATGATATCTTTGATCTGTTACCAATTTCTCAGCTTCTGAAAATGTCTTTCCTTGGCTTGCTATAACAGCTTTTACTCCCCTGTATCATGCCTTGCTAATTAATACAGCCATCTTTCTAATTCTACGACTGATGCAAATATACAACATCCCAGTTCATCCAATTTCTGGGGATTTGATATCGGTTGAAAATTATGCATATTTAAGTACTGGTTCATGTACAGCAAAGTTTGTTTAAATGACTACCAAATACCAGTCCACAATGCCATATTTATCTGGCAATTAGCCCATGCCTGGTAATAAGCCCACCCATATTTGTAGAAGTTTAACAGAGATATTTCAACAAATGCTATTCTCTTGTCCTGTAATAAGCCCACCCCCCTACTTTGAGACATATATTTTATGTTAACCCCCATGGGCTTATTGCAGGATAAATACGGTTTTTAAATATATTTCTATCATCACTCCTCAGTCCTCATTATGTATCAGATTTGGATGAAAATTTCTACAAGAATTTTAGTTCTTCTTAAAAAAATGAAAGGATGTAATACAGAAACAAACCAACCAAACCAAATCATTGCATGTTGTTATATTTTGTTTTATGTATCATTTTAATGCATGGTGTTATATATATATATTTTTTATTATGTAACTGTGTTTCATTAATCACCTAACTCATCATTGTTTCCTATGTTTCAATTTGTTTTGTTTCTACATTTTGTTTGACTCAACATTGTGGATTTATAAGTTTCGTAAGAAAATCATATTGTTTGCATCAGAACTGCAGTCCATACCAACATCTATTCATTGATTCAATTGCCCACTTGTTCAAAGTTTGAATATAATTAGCTTGTCAACAACTTCATGAGAATCATTTAGTACACACTTCTGCAGGCATAGTCATTAAAAATAAATGGAAAACCTTTTAAATTTTACAAACAAATTCCTATTAAAATTTTGCATTAACATATCATTAAATGGAGCATTATTAATGCCCATGAAGTACCTGTTAAAATGTCATTGCTATAAAACTATTGGGGAAAATTGTAATATTTAATGGAAAATTAGTTGATTTTTGTGTCGCCTGCGAAAAAGCTGGTGCCACATAGGTATTGCTATGTTGTCGTCCGCACAGAGGTTTTGGTGCGATAACTTCAGTTTCCTTGGGCTGATCAAACTCAAACTTCATGCAGTGCTTCCTTACCAATAGTGCTTGCTTGGGATTGCTTTTCAGGTCCGAAGGTCAGAGGTCAAGGTCACTTTTACTATAAATAGAAAATCTGTTTTCGTGCGATAACTTGAGTTTCCTTGGGCCGATCAAACTCAAACTTCATGCAGTGCTTCCTTACCAAAAGTGCTTGCTTGGGATTGCTTTTCAGGTCCGAATGTCAAAGGTCAAGGTCACTGTTACTATAANAATAAACTTCCTTAAAACTCAGAGTATTCTTCCCAGAATAACAGATTATATAACAAAATGATGCCATCTAAAAACATAATCTATGATTATTGCTTACTTTTAACATTTTTTCTTGAAATGAAAAGTGTATCTATTTCTTCGTAATCTCCCAGCTTCCTGCACAGGCGACACATCCACTTCCGTGGAATTCTTGTAATTATTAAAAAATCATTAATTTTATATATTACAAGGATTAATGCAAATTTGATTATCATTATTTTCCACAATTAATAGTCATTAATTTAGGATTAAATTTGCATTAACTTGATGACAATTGTTCATTAAAAGTTATGTGCAAAACTAGATATTTTCATTAAAATTTTAAAACAGTCATTTGTAGACTAGAAATAAAAGAGACAATTTGTAAATTTTTGATATTTTTGGTCAATTTCAGCAACAATCTTAATGGAGTAGAATACTTTCTGGTACATTTAAGCTACATAATATTGATGCTGCTCAGTCAATACAGTGCCAGACAAGTACTATATATATTCATACAATGTTTATATAATGTTTTCAGTAATTGAATTAGCCTTATCTAATTGTTAACCCCATTTCAGCCCTGCTTTTATTTCTTTATATTTTTCATGATTTGCTAGCTGTAATTTACTTCACTTTTATTTTATATATTTTTTTTTTTGATATTATTTGCATGATAATTACCAGATTACCTATCGGAATAGTCTGTGTAGTCATTTCACATGACCATACTTAGTTTATATGATATGAAATATAATATCTTACTGAGGTACATACATCCACATCATCCGTATAATCTCATCACATTCATTCCATGCTTTTCATTATCAATTATCATATGTGCAAATATTTAAAACCATCATGGAGCATAATCAATGTTTCTTCTCTGAGACATGCATGAGGCTGTCGGTAATAGTTTAACATTATTATGGACCGCTTGACATTTCCACACACACAAGGCAGTGGTTACTGCATGCTTGTTGAAAACCTGTTTGACTGTGTGACATCTTGTTACACAGAGGGAGTGATGCCAGGGACGCGCATGGATCCCAAGTCTCGCAACCGCCCCTACGGCAATGGCGAGGTCAACGCCAGCATCCATGACCAAGAAGAGGACCGTTACAAAGAGGTATGTCATGGGGCTGTTATTTTGTTCCTGGTGAATCTTACTATAGTGATACAACCAGTTTTCAGGTCATGCAATACAAGATCCAGCATTTCACATTGTGAGGATTACACAATGTTGTATTACCACAATAGACAGAACTCCATTTTAGCTGAGCTCATGGGTTTAATTAATTGTTATCCACTGATCAAATTGGCAAATTGAAACGAGCATGCCTGGATTCATGTCTTTTTAGTGCCATTTTATGCTATGGTACCATGACGTCATGATTCGGTCGAGTCAACGTCGTTTTGTCCACCTGTTGTCGTTTCGTTCATTTTTTTCTGACCATACATATGGTAAAATGTGGTAAAATGATGAGTTAAGTTTTGCAGTATATATGACATGCATAAACTGAGCAATGGTAGGCATATTTAATAAAAGCAATACCACACACGTCCATCTGATGTCAATATACCCTGGTCCTGGGGTAAGTGACCAGATCATTTCCTTTAAAAATAATAACAGTTTGATTTATATATGCACGTTGAAATGTTGAGGTTTTGTTTAGTAACAGAATATCTCTATCCATTTTGAGTGTTTACTTGATTACAGAGAATTTGTATTCACATCAGTGTTTAATTCTATTACAGAAAATAATGTACAAAGATGACCAGTCGTCCAGGTACTTCAAGACCAAGAGGGCAAACCAGCTTCTTCAGACCAATGGGGCTGAACCGGTCAGCAAAGTCAGTAAGTACATATGTGATATAGGAAGACATTAGAAAAAAGAAAAATAAACTAAAAACCAGACATGTCCAAGATTAAAGACTACTTGAAACAGAGGTCTCCAAGTCATTTTCTGTCATCAACCAGATTCGGTAGTCATGACGACGGTATGAGCAGAGGTTTGTGTGCGGCTGTAGCCCATTTATTAATGTAACAACATCCGAGATATTTGTCTAGGTTATAAGTATTATTGGATTACAAGGTCAGCTAATGAAGGTCTTGATTCCTTGATCACCAACGACAACGAAAAGGAAGCACCCTATCCTCCATTTTCCATGCTTTAGTCTCAGAATTTAGAATTAACAAAATGTAGACAATAGGTCTATGCATGTAATATAGAATTCTTGTAGGCCCATCAAAATTTTCATAAACCTGATTTTATCCAAGAAAATTTTACTCTGCGTATACAGCTTGATAGCATGAATGTAAGAAAAAAATAGTAAAAATAAAGGAAGAAAACCAATTTTACGGATTACTTTTTCCCTCACTCCTACACTTATCACTGAATCATATACAAAGTACATCATAGGAAAAACACCTTGGTCTATGAGAGAAATGATTCTAATTATTCTGCAGTGTTTTCCATAGTGATTGTCAATCAGTCTACTATTAAGCTTGAACACTGCATACAGTCAAACTTCGCTATAGTGCCACCATTTGTCCACAGAAATGTTGGCATTATAAAGGGGTGGCGATAAACTAAGGGAAATGTATAAAGGAATTCTAAGAAAATGAGAAAAAGGGACATTGAAATATGTCGGCAGTAAACGAGGTGGCAAATGAAACGAGGGGCATTATATCAAGGTTTTACTGTAAATATGTTAATTTTTCATGATTGATAAATATAAATTTTCTTCCTTGCTACAGACATGTCCGAGATTAAAGACACCTTGAAACAGAAATCTCCAAACAATTTTCCATCATCGAACGGATTTGGTAGTCATGAGGACAGTATGAGCAGTGGCTTGCGTGCGGCCGCAGTCCATGGTCAGCTGATGCAGGAGGATACGATGGTTCGTCGACCCTTGCGCCTGGAAGCCTTGCCGACTCTTGGAGGTACAGGGAAATCAAAGAAGAAGAAAAACAAACCCTATTAATATGTCAATCTTACATGTTCTCCTGATATAGCATAAAGATTGGACAGATAGCATAAAGATTGGACAGGTATTAGTTTGGCTGGACTTTTCGAAAAATTCAAAATTGTTAAATTTGTAATTTAAGGGCAAATCTAGGAGATGTAAAGAGAAAATTTATAGAAATAAGAACAACATTTTTTTTTTTCAAAATTCCTGATACTTGTCATTCAAGACTAGCGAAAGTCAATGTTGATTATGCAGTACTTCTATTATTTTGTATGTAATATTATAAATAGAAAATGTTAGGAATGAAATTAATCAATTTATCTAAGATAAATAAAAACAAAAAAAAAACGTTGAAGTTCAGTTAAACATAATGAGCAGTTCATATAGTGCACCTCTCCTGGGGATTCATGAAATTTAAAGTCTGAAAATATCGTCTGGTCGCAAATTTGCAAACTATTTTACCTGTGAAAATTAATGTCTATATGGTATATGTTATCGGGGGCTAGTCCTTGTCAAACTGCTACCGGTCCGTGTAGATACACTGAGAGGACCTGTGTATTGTTTGTTTTATGTATATTAAGGGTGTCGATGCAATCACAACTAAGACAGGTGGTCACTCTCTGTTCTAATGTATAGAAATTGATGATGTTGGCAAAATTACATTGTTTTTAGGAAACAAACTGGGTCCAACAAGCAACATGACATTTCAAAACAGGAATGATTGTTAATTATCTCTTCGGAGCAAAAGTTGTCATCGAAATATTTTGATAATCTCATAATATGGTTTGAAATTTTCTTGAGGATGATCCCACAGAAAATTGAAATTGTAATCATATAGCATTGAATTGCAGTTACAGATTTAATGCTAAAACATTAAATATGTTAATAACAAATGTCTTGTAGCTGTTGATGCTGTAAAAAAGAAGAATTTTTATAATGTTTTATGTTGATAAGCTATGGTATTTATTTGGAAATAAGCCCATGCCTGGTAATAAGCCCATGTCTGGTAATGAGCCCATGCCCGGTAATGAGCCCATGCCTGGTAATGAGCCCATGCCTGGTAATAAGCCCACCGGTATCTATTACAGTTCAGCGGGAATGCCAACAAAGGTTATTTCATTGTCTGGTAATAGGTCGATGCCTGGTTATAAGCCCATTTAAGTTCAATAAAAATTACAACAAATTCTGTTTCATTGCCCTGAATCAGCCCACCTCCCTACTTTGGTTTAGAGATTTTATGTTGGCCCCCTGGGTTTATTGAAGGATAAATACGGTAGTATGCTGACTACAGGAGATTTGAGCACGGTAATCCACAGTGTTGTGTGGACACACGACAGCAGTGACTGTTGTATGGCATAATGTTTTTACCAGAATGTAGATTGTTGTTTGTTGTCGTTGTGCTTTTGTAGCTAATTTTCTGGTTAATGTTGTGTTTCGGGAGTTTCAAAGAGGGAAGGGGGGGGTCTTAAGGTTTATATTTAAAATCTCTAAATAATACCTTAAATTCTATGGTTAATTGCAATTATGTTATTAAGATTATTTTAGATCTTATTACCCTGAATGTGATGCATATCTTCATAATTTCTTGTTTCTTTTTTTTTCAAATATTTTTTTACATATGAAATTTTCTCTGTTGAACAGAAAATGCTGTGGTACTTATATGTGATTCATTGACAGCAGGGCACTGAAATATAAACTACATAAATATAGGAATGTTTAGACTTTGTTAAAGTAGCAGAGACAATTACTTGAATAGGGTATAATCAAGGCACTTTTCACGGACACAGCCCAGTGATCATGTGGTCATCCTCTACAACACTTGCTTGTGTGACCAGCCTGTTCAGTCCTTTAATGAACAGTGGTTTCCATTTAATGACACTTGATAAAGTGTGCATTTAAAGTTTCTTTTTCTCAAAATATCATAGAAATACAGAAAAATATTATGTGAACGAAGTAATTACCCCCTCGCAACAAAGGTTTGAGGGGTTATAGGATTCAGCCTTTGAGGGGTTATAGGATTCAGCCTTTGAGGGGTTATAGGATTCAGCCGGTACGTACGTTACACTATTTGTTATCGCTCTAGCGACTTCATTCCTCAACAGAATTTCATGAAACTTCATACAAGTGTTTAGTATGGCAATGCCTTGAACAAGTTCGCGTTTCGGGTTAATGCGTTAAAAGTCCAGGTCACTTTTACTATTTTTAGAAAAACTTTGCCATCTCTCTATCAACTTCATTCCTCAACGGTACAAAAATGTATTATTCATCGATAAATGCAGTCGCTAGACCCGATACTAATGCATCATTGAATTTTCTATTTATTTCCTCATACATATGACACACAATGTGTGAATGCGAGGGGATTTGTATCACTTGTAATATTGCCTTGTTTTAATTTATATCAAAATACAATCAGGGATGTTCCAAAATAAACTGTAGGGGAGGGGTGGGAGGCACTTATTCAGAGACCCCACCACCCATAAATTATTCAAAATGATTTAATTTAAGGAATAGTAGGCAGGTCTGGTTTTAACCCCACAACCCATAATATATTAAATAATACAGGTGCCTCCAACCTCCCCAATACGATAAATTATGGAATAGTCATCATCAATTTCAAGAACAATATCAATTAATACAAAACCATAAAAGTACATTGTACAATCATCAATTACAACTTCAATTTAAGCATCACCTAACATACAATTGATCACAACAATTTATACTTCTGTTACAATCATCAGTTACACTAATGCTTTGTAAGTAACTTTATACTCTATTGAAGTACACTCTTACTAAGACCTGTATATTTCACTACTGAAATACAATCATCACTTTGTACACTCTGTTAAAATGAACTCATCAATTATGACAATTTATGCATCCTGTACTAACCCTTTCACCCCCATATAACTTTAGTAGACTCTACCATGTACTATAATCTGGATGAATCCATTATATGGTCTACAGTGGTGAAAGGGCTAAAATACAATCATCGGTTACAGTAACACTATAGACATTCCTCAGTCAAGGTATGGGTACAATCATTGGTTACGATGACATGTTTAGCACTTTCAAGCATCCCTATTTTCAGCTGAGAATGAAACATGAACATTTGACAGATGGATCATCGTAATTAATAAATAATATTTCCTATTTCACCAGGGATATGCAATGGTCAATTGTTTAAAGTCAGTTGGAATGGAAAAAAAAACAACGAAATTTAATTTTTCAAATTATTGAATTTATTCATATCAATTAAAAGCATTTTTCATTTTTTCATAGATGCAAAAAAAGTTGCCTTAGAATTGAGACGATCTTAGACCAGTTTCATGTATCGTGTTATATATGTTGAGTCAGAAATAGCAATAACGTGCAATGTAGAAAATATAATTAGACATAATTACGAGATTGTTATGTGTATATTTTTGTGCTGTGTTTTTATTATTTCTTTAATTTATGATAGTCGTATCATAGTTGTTGATAGATGAATTTGTTCCATTGCTATTCAAATCCAGATAGATGCCTTCCCTTCATAGTTTTGCACTTCTATGATTCGGTATCTATTTCTTAGTGTTGACAGATTTACTTACGTAAAGTTATTTTTTAATGGAGTGTGAATATCTCATAGTTTGATTATTCAAGCAGTTGGTGTTGCTGATTTGTTTTTATTGAGGTAAAGTAAAACCTCGTTATACTGCCATGATTTGCCCAGAGAAAGTTTGGCATTATAAAGGGGTTTGGCGATAAATTGAGGGAAATGTATGAATGAATTCTTGAGAAAACGAGAAAAAGGGCCCATGATATATGTTGGCGGTAAACGAGGTGACAAATGAAACGAGTGGTGTTATAACAAGGTTTTACTGTATGTGTTTTTATCTACTCC
This sequence comes from Mizuhopecten yessoensis, assembly GCF_002113885.1. Classification (NCBI taxonomy): domain Eukaryota; kingdom Metazoa; phylum Mollusca; class Bivalvia; order Pectinida; family Pectinidae; genus Mizuhopecten; species Mizuhopecten yessoensis. The sequence goes on from NW_018404481.1 coordinate 993,055, forward strand.
TGTTTGAGCAACACAAAATGAACACTTATATACTATATTATTATTTGATATCACGTTAGTTAACACCTGATCTTAGTTACTTTTAATTACTAACAAATTGAACATATTTACGTCGGTAACCACCACCAGTATGCCAAAATAAATCTGTTAATCGATATAAATACATGTACTCTTAAAAAATGTTCAAATAGAAAAATAATATTTGTTTAAAGTTAAGGTAACTTTGTTACGTAATTTTTCATGTTAAAGGATTACAAGTATTTTTTCCTTGCTAGAATTAATACAAAACTCCTTAGTTTTACATCCATGAGGAACTGACTTAGTGAAACTTTATGATTTTTTGGCTAATTTTTCTGGTGCAAGTGTAATATACATGAAAATGTGTTCCAACTTTAAGAATAAAATGAATTTCAAGGAAATTGGCCCTGAAGTATCTCTTCTATAACATGCATTGTTTGCCCTAAATTTTCTGAAGTGTGTTATAAAGTGTTTCGTCAAAATGAATATTGTAATTCACGTGTGATGTTCATTCATTTCAAGACAACCTGGGTAGATAAAAAAAAACAAGTTTTTGTGACTGAGCTGTATCATATTTGAATGATATTTTTACTGATGGTTTTCTCTTATTTTCATAGATTGGACTTTTTTGCTCTGTAGAAGGTTGTGATTGTAGGTTGTTTGGAGTTTTTTCCAAAAATGTCTCTTCTGGTTTGATAATCTTCCATTATGTTTACGTTATATACATGTATATGTATACATTTTCACAATGATATCCTATTCCGCCCAGATTTTTCTGTGATTATTTTGTTAAGACATTTTCATATTGAATGACTGTATGAATTTTTAAACTTTGTCTCCAGCAGTTCAGATTTGATTTTGTAAATGTCTGTTTTAACTCGAACTCGTTCCGTCCAGAATGCTTCTTTGTAGAGACAATCCGTTCATACCCATATCTGTAATGTGCGATACATTTACTTTATTTATCCTGCAATAAGCCCATGCTTGGTTTCTTGAGCCCACCAATATATATTGCAGTTCGGAAGAAATGCCAATAAAAGCTTTTTCATTATCCTGTAATGAAGCCCATTCCCCTACTTTCAGTCAGAGATTATGTGTCGGCCCCCTGGGCTAATTGCAGGATAAATATGGTAATATGATTTTAAGGAAATGTTATGTATGAGACAGTGGCTGAAACTGAACATTTTCTGAAGTGGTTAGATTTTATTTCTGATTGTTCTACACAGAAGATGACCCGACCTGCCACATATAAGGTCACAGTATTCACAGGGTTAGGGTGAATGGTCTATACTATTAATTTGAGTAATTATGCAAATTATAAATAGATTCAAATGAACACTTTCAAGTCAGAAAACTGTTCCAGTTTGAAGTGATTTTGTATAGATTGCAAAATTTGTACAGTTCCATTTTAGTTCTAATACCTCCCATACTATGTAAATGTGTAACAAATGTTTTTTCACTTCAATCCACTGTAAAACAATAATGACAAATTGTAATATTTATTTAAAGTAAATATATGATGCAGAATTCTTGTCACAAAATGCCTAACATATGTTATGAAATGCTCCTAGATTTATAAATATTCTTGACTAAGATTATCTGCTTCCTGTCAGGAGAAGGTGCAGTGCTTTTGTCACATTTTGGTTTGCGTTCTCCTGTCGAAGAAAATTCACACACAGACTGCATTTTATAATATACAACTAACACACAGGAAACAGTTAACCTGTTTATTACTCTTGTTAGCAACATATTTACTTACAGTAATACATTTTGTGCATCAGGGGCTACTCACTCCAACAATTTTACTACCATATATTTATGCTACTATGTTTTGAACAAGCTAGACTCCGGGGGTATTGAGAGAAGCAGCTAGACTCTGAAAATGTCTTCAGAGAAGCACCTACACAGCCCAGAGAAGTGAGCAGCTAGACTCTGAAAATATCTCTGCATATGAAAAGTGTATCTATGAATTGAGGAGGAAATGATCAAGGTCACTGATATTCTTTGAAGAGTTTCAGTCACTGTACCTCTTGACTAAGGTTCTCTTGTGCTAACATTACTCAAACTCCCATTTACAACTTTGATTGCGGATGAGCGATATTTTAGATAATTAAGATCTTTATGTCAGAGGATAAGCAATATTTTAGATGATTGAGGTCTTTATGACGGAGGGTAAGGGATATTTTAGATAATTCAGGTCTACATGTCAGAGAAAAAGTGATAATTTAGATATCTTTATATCCATTTACAACCGACTGGTTTGCGTCGAACTGTAAAAAAAACTAAGCAAGCATCTTAGTCTTGAATATTTACGATCTTGGAGCCCAGTAGATAACTAATGTGCGGTTAATACTTGATTACAGGGTTTACATACAATACATGTATAGCAAGAATTTTGAATATTTTCACTTAATCCACTATTTAGGAGAAAAATCTTGCTTTACCTTTTTCAAAAGGATCCTTTTCAGTTGTAGCAAGGATTCAAAGGAAAATCCATTTAACCTGGACAGCAGATCAATGTTATTTTACAAGAAAACAGTTGATGTGTGTTAAAATGTAACTAATATAGAAAATGGTCCCAAAAGTCGAGTATCAGAAAACGAGATTTCTAGACTAATGTTGTATGGTCACAACAAATGTTCCAAGGTGCAAATGAGGTATTATGCATTGTTCATATTCCCCTTTTTTCTCTCTGAACAACATGTAAGTATCATTTGCTTGTAAAACGTGTACCAGGTAAGCTTATATTTTGATATATCAAATTTACTTATTTTGTCACAAATTATTTTGTCACAAATAACATTTTTATCATTATAGTTTGAAGAATGCTCAATAATTTTATGTATGGACCATGAAGATAGTAAAAAGAACAATGATCTATATATTTTGAAGAATGTTTTCTTTCCATTTTTGCTCCAAGTGTTCGTCCAATGTTCCATTATAAATGGCTGATTTGTAAATGTAGTTTTAATCGATATAAAGTTGTTTTGCAGACACATCCCACACCGTTTTATATTATGTTGAGTGGTTCACTGTGATAGAGGCACACACGGTGTCCCCTAGTGTCAGCCCCCCAGTCATCATTGATTGATGTTAAGTCTTGTTATACCATTATCAATAAAATGTCACATTCCACGAGAAAAGATGTTGTTGTTGTAATTGCTCTGAAACATCTGAATACAAATTGATTTTGTGTCAAGAAAGTGAAGAAAACAAGGTTACTAAAATTCTACACGGTAAGATAATTTTTGTGTAAAATGGCTGAAATTATTTTTATTGTGAAATTGGAAATGGGAAGTTATAAGCTTGAACTTTTTTAATCCGTAGACCATAAATCTGGTTGTATCTGGTTGTATCACTTACTATACAGGAAGACGCTTAGAGGACAGATTGGTATTTTCTATACAAAGTTGCACAGGGAATCCAGTAACCTTGCTATCTTTGCCGGGAACCAAGGTGGCTGGATTTGATTGACAAACTTAAAGCTTGTCACAATACAACATGGCTTGTACTTCAGATGAAAATCTACCATTCTCACCGTGCTTGTTTGCCAGGTAAGGTAAAACGGTCTTTGAATTTTTATGCCATCTGGTCCCCTAGCAACAATGCTGGAAGAAATTTTTATGAAGGTCGGTCAGTTGAGTAGACAAAGACCACATTATATTGTTGGAGCTTAGAGTTCATATGTTGACGATGACGGATGCACCGTAGATTGGTAAAGAACAGGACTTGAGGAAAGAAACCCGTTGTTCTGTTTTAAGGACCCTTGCACATTGGCCAATTCTGATGACTGGTGAAGGATTTGTATATGTTTCCTTTTATCAGTCCGTTAATGTTGAATTGGCGGTTTCTCATTGTAAGATTTCATCTATAAGTTCAAGTCATCTGTTTCTGTTCTCATAGACAATTGGCTCAGTAAACATAACATGCGCTGGTTGTATAGAGAAGCGTTTCTTCTTTTTTGGTTTTCTTGTATGCACATCGAAGACTTTTTGGCATCCCCGTCACCACATGGACCGATGGTTCACCTTCTATTAAAAAAGACCGTATTTCGTCCTCGGATTCGGTCGTGGTTCTTATTGTGCGCAAACCAGTTATCGTCTTGCAAGGGCATGGAGAAAAATAGTTCTTTCTGTAACCTGCAGTTATCGCGGGAAAATGTTGTTATGGGCGTCTGCAGGGTTTATAACGTGGCCAATGGCAATATGCTGCAACACTGAACTTTTCTGAGAAGGATTAAGGTATGTAAGTCGCTTTTGGGGCTTGCATCATTTTGCATCATTAATTTGGATTCAAACAGGAAGAACGTGATTTATTTTTTAAAGACTCGTCATTTTTTCTGTCATTTTCTATTCGTTAACACTTTTACATCGACTAAAGAAAGACAGCGCAAGTCTTAATTATTTGGTTAAAATAAAGCTCACTCATTGCAACGTTTTCTTCTAGCTCATTCAGTTCCATTGGTAAATACGACTTTCCTCGTGGATACTTATTGCCACTTGCGGTACAGGATGATGTTACGGTTGCTGAACATGGTTTCGCTGAAGGAGTTTGTGTGGGTTTCTCTTGTATTTTCCTCTGTTCTCATACCTTTTCGGTTCCTTTTGTAATCAAAATCGTCGGTCCAATCCGTAAACGCGAATTTTCTTGTTTTCGGATAGGACCGACAATTCCCGATTGGCCTCTTCTTTGTCTCTTCTTGTTGACTGTATTTCCGATTTTGTACTGCTGTGCTGAATTTGTGGTGTAATTTTATTTTTATAAACAAAAGTCGTTGTTTGCTTAGTACCTCTTCAAGACAAAACGTGTGGGCGTTTTCTACTGGAGACCAGTATTGGTACATGAGTTCGAGAAAACACGTTGATTATTGTGGACAAAAGTCAGAATGACTGAAGGTTTGATGTAGGAATGTTTTATTACAAATACAAAATATTAAAAAATGTAATGCCCAGCAATACATAAAAAATACAAAATTCTAAATGTTTATAAAAAATGAGTGTTGTACATTATGTAGGACAGATGATGACCAGCATCACAGAGTTGTAAATTAAATGACGAGCAGTTCACACATCAACTGCCTAAATATGTTCAATAATCATACTCAATATTGCATTGATACTATTTCTGTTAGATCGCATAGCATTAAATGCTATCAATCATAATACACTCAACATATACGAATGTGACCCGAGGTGCACCTTATTTTTGCCATTTCACCCTAGATTATTATCATGTGATTCCCCACATGGTAAATGCTATCAATAGCAATACACTCGACATATGACACAATTCAATATCTTACATTGTTAAATAAATATGATTGGACATTATCAATAAGATTCATCAGTTTGGAAAAAAAGAGATATCAAAGTTTCACTTTCTACACAATGTACGCATTAAACGTGTCGCAACGTTTCTAGATCGACTGGTTTGTGTAGAAAGTCAAACTTTGATATCATGATAGGACATTATCCAGAAGTACATGTCGGCACTTTGAATGAAAATACTTGCTTTAAAATAAATACTTAATACAGGAAGCTATTAATAAAATGGTTTGCAGAAATGAAAATATGTTTAACAAATTCGTCAAACAAATGACAATATTCGTAGAATCAACAGTGCACGCTAAAGACATGCCGATGTTGTATGGAATTCCTCGATCCTGTGTGCCTGCACGTTAACAGGCAAGTGATGAAGTCTTGTTGTGATATATTCGAGTATGTCCCCGACATCAGTACCATTCAGGAACGCGTGAGTCTCGTTAACAGGCAAGTGATGAAGTCTTGTTGTGATGAATTCGAGTATGTCCCCGACATCAGTACCATTCAGGAACGCGTGAGTCTCGTTCAATGTTTACCGTCCATACTATGAAAGAGAGAGAAATAAATAACATATAGAGGCCCTGCTGTAGAAAATTCATTTGACATGTATAGTGATTTTTAGAAAGAATGCTGAAGCATGATGTATTTTTAAAAGATGGCTGCAGAGACTTAATATGCAACAGTTGAAGATCAGTGATTGACTATACTAATCTTTAGTTTGCTTCGAGTTATTACATTTCATTCGTAACATTATAACATTAACCAGGCTGTGCATATCCACCGAACCACTTGTTTAAAATTGGTATTAGTTTCTGTATCTTGTTACGTGTTCTACAACAAACTACAAGACCACATTGGCACTTTCCAATCATTTTTCTGGTATGAAATATTGAAAAGCGAAACACTTTTTTTTTTTTTTTTCAAACGGTATACATTAGTTTCTTTATCAGTTTGACATAATAATAATAGTTAAAAGACATAATTTGGTGCTTACCTCATTGGACGACAGGTGTGTTGAGGAGGAAATTAATTGCCACAGACGTTAATCGGGCAATCACGACACATGATTCCATCTGCTAACGTGATAATTTGGTATCGCCTACACCAGGACACGATGTAATCCCCCGGACAGTCAGGAATTTTGGGACATTCACCCATTATATAGGGGTCTGTCAGTACTCGGTAGTGGAAACCTGCAACAGTAATAGAAAAATGTATTATTTATCTAATATTACAGAAACGTTTCATTCGTTGTCTGTTAAAATTGTCTATATAATGATGTCTGTTCAGACAGAATATGTCAATATAGCAGTCAACAAATATGTATTTGACATTCTTCAAAACGACTGGGTGTATATTGTAATGTATCGGTGTCCATCGGGTGAAAATGACATAACTCGCAATCAAATATTAATAGAACAGTATTACTGTAGACTATTTTTCTGTACTATGTCCTGGAAGTGGATACTGATTTGCAAATGATTTAGCATACATTTGTTTATATTCCCTATTTATACCTAAAACACAAACAAACAAGCTTACGATATTCATACTAAAACAAAAACAAAAGACTATTTGATAACTTTTGATAAAAAAGAGTACACATAAATGAATAAAGCAGGACGAAAATGTAATTTGTTTAACTTACCTTCAGCTGAATTGCAAATGAGAATGAAGATCATCAGAGATGCTAAGAGAGCTTTGCCGCAAGCCATCGTGGTGAATTAATTGGAGTTGTAATGGAGAGATCCAACTGCTGTTGTTGAATGAATGATTGTGTTTGTACCGTTATACTGTCCCAGTCGTATTTATATACACATGGCCCTGATGACAATGTGGTCAACCATGCGTATCCTTTCACCTGTGTGATGGCAGGTTGCGTTGGTGGAGGTGAATCAGATTATCAGTCAGGCAACACAGGTTAAAGGTTACCTCGCACGTCAGTAACTATGTCACTCAAGGTCTTATAGTACAAACATTTTAACATCTACAGGTAAATATTTTGATGCAAACGTGCTGTTACATAAACAAAAATACTTCAAATTTTATGTCGTAATGAAGTTTTGACCAAAACATTATTTTGAAATAAGGATGACTTGATATTAACGTATGTTTTAAAGGTAAGGGTTAAAAACAAGGTTTAGCATGTGGAGGTGTAACTTGAACCAAATTGACCTTAAGTGACTACGTCATACTGGTCAATTCGTGGTTCCTAGTTATTTGGAATATTTTGCTGATTTGTATAATGCTGTAAGCATCATGTCCACTCCTGAAGCCTACCAAGCCTGTCAGATCAGCTGTGCAATCTTAGTAACGCTTAGTAATGAACGTTAACTTGTCAATATCTATTATGATAAGACCCGCGTCTAACTAATTATCAAATGAGTATAACTATGAAAACCCGAATGACTAATTGTTTTAAAGACGATCCAAATTCCGCAAAAGAATCATCATGGGTATACTTTAAGAAACCTAAACGAGCAACTATTTTAAATACAACCCGAAATCCACAAAACCATCATTAAAGAGAGCACCCCATCCATATTGATTATTATCATATCTGTGTGTCGGATTTGGGGGTGATTATTATTTTAATTAATTATTTAATTGTTTAAGTACTGTAAGCATTCTAAGAAGGTCGACGATATGCATTGATCTTTGTTGTAATCTTTTACTTAGAAATTTGTTAGACCTGTTGCTTTTATCTCAGTTTTTCCTTTTTTTCTATTTGTCTTTCTCTTTGTGTCTGTCTCGGGCAGACCCTTGCTGAGTCGCTTGGTAACTATTCGATTAACTCTTGATAGGGCTTTAGGAAGATATAAATATACTTGCAAATTATATCAGATTTTTTTTATAGTTTCGTCCTACAATCGGTTAATTATTCGATTAAATGTTATTATAAACTAACACTGGGAACAACTGTATTTTCATATAAGTTATAACGTACCAAATAATATAGAAATGGTGTTGGCGTTAAATTTTTATGAAATGGATTGTGATGTTTATGGAAAGTTAAGAAACTCCATGATACTAAAAATAAATAAAGTACTTTTTTTAGTTGTGAAATGACTTTGACTATTAGCAGGAATTTCATTTCAAGTAAGATACACAAACACAAATGTATATATATATATATATATATATCGTAAACGCGGAGCTCTGAGTGATCAAATATGCTGCTACTAAAATATAAGAAGTTATGTCATGAAAACGTTGGCCCTCAAATAAGGAATCGAGGAATATAGGGACGTCTACGGTACATACGCACTAGATCATGCTATGAGTTCAACTTCCATTTGTGTGTCATAGGGTTACGCCTGGTCAGTTTATCTGAGTCAAATCTACCAAATATCCGGTTTATGTCTAGTTATCATGGATGTATGTTTTAAATGACACGATGATAAACTGTTCTTGTACACATGATCCTAGTACAACAGGTGTAAATGTTCTAACTAGAACAGAAACACTCTACGTCTGGTGTGCGTGTTCTTATGGAACACTAACACAAAACACATATAATCTCTATAGGGGCTATGATGTTTTAGGCTCATTTTGGAGAGAAAGTGGAAAAGGAGAAGGAAAGAAAAACATTGCTATAATGAAAAATTATTGACTAGAAGGAAGGCTGTAATAAAGATACTGAAGAATGTGGAAACAAGGTGTTCGATAACAATACATTTAATTGATTATTGATTACTGAACGAAACAACATTTGTTCCCTTAGCGGCGTCGTAATAAAAGCTCTACAGAGCTTATGTTTGTTGTTGACAATGTATACGACGTTAAATAAAGATTATTCATTTATTTACATTTATTTATTTATTTATTTATTTAATTGATTGATTGCCACATCAGCGTAACAGATATATGCTGTTTGTTAATAAAGTTAGTACTTGTACAAAGTGTATGAAAGAGGCACATATGTCTTCAACTGGTTTAAATTGAATTAAAATAGTAAATTGAAAACAAGATTCGAGCGAAAAATTCAATTATTAATTAATGAAAATAATACATGTACCAGTTTTACACTTAGATTGGGCCCGTCTTTAAGCTAAAATTTCATTAAGGCACCTTTCGTCTGTAGAGATATACTGTTAATTCCATTATTTAAACAACTTTTTTCTGAGTGTACTGTTCAGGTCAAGGTGCAGATAAAACTTATATTTCGATGTTGTAGTGAACTCGTTCTTTTGCTTGGCTGTACGCCTTACAACCCATCGCAATAGGTAATGAAAGTGTAAATCATTTTTCCTTATATATTGTGTTTTTCCAAGTATTTGTTTAGCCAATTTTAACAACATGAAAAACATAATATTTTCAAATTCAGGAAATCAGCGGATATTTGTCTTGAATATGTTAATTTACTCTGTACTATAGTAAACCTGAACGTTTGATTTTTTTTATTTATATCACAGATGTCGCCTGCTGACACGGGGCTTCCAAAGATGAAGGGTGGTGAAGTCTGGGGGAGAGTTTTATGGTAGCCATAATTATCTCATCAGGAATCTTATTAAGAAAGATATTGTTCTTTTTGTAATATTTATATATTTACTATTTATTGTTTAACTTTATTGCTATATTAAGGTATTATTCATATATTTATTTTTATGCTCATCTTGTTTTTCTAGATGATTGGTTGTTTGCATAACATATTGGGAGTGATGTTATGTATGCGTTGCTAACACGTCTAATCAGTTTAATTGTTATTAATACAAATAACAATGGAAAATAATTCCAATGGTGATACAAGAACAACAGAAGCATTATACATCATTATGGTAAAAGTTGGGTCATTGGGTTTTTAAAATATTAATATTAGGAATATTTAAGTGAAGTTTTTTTAAGCTATTGTCGCTGATAAACCAGAGTCACCTTCGAAATACCAGGCAAAAGCAAATAATGAAAAAGGTGCAAGGCGGGGAAAATACTCTTTATTGGTCGAAATGCATATCGTCGATATTACGCACAATTTACCTTAAAAATACAACTTGTTGATCATCTTATTCATATGATTTAAGATGGAAAGTATTTTTGCAATATTTCAAATGAAAACAAATTAATTATGGCTATAGTAAAATCACGTTATGGAGGCTCGAGTTGTCTATTGATGATGACGTTTGGGACTTTCTGTTTACTCTAGATATGGTCACGGAGGTGCATTACGTAGCAAAAATGTGATAAATTTTGATATGACAAATAGCTTTCATGATACTGAACGACGTGCAATGATTTCGAAAAACATGCATTACTAGTTATTGTTATTTATTTGGTCATACGGGTTGTGCTGAACGTTAAATGTTAGATCCGCAGGTGGTGACATGCTGTTTCTTGCACACGTACACTGCGGTACTGCACTGACGTAAATACCAGTCGGCAGCACACTCGACACTTGCACGCCTAGACCCGTTGATTTGTCAGCTTGAATATACGTTAGATAAATATCCACATGTTATAATTTACGATGTATCGAAGAGAATTATTGTTGATCGTATGATTGTGATCTATATATTATCTTAAGTATCATAATTAAAAGATTAAATGTCTATGTGAAGCAGATATTAATAAAAATAAATTAAAAAAAAGATCTCACGACCGACTTCAAAACTAGCCGCAATTTATGTTGATCCCTGTGAAGGCTGAAAGCTGCTAGTATTGAAGTCGGTCGTTACATATAATTGTTCTCTTCATATATAAAGGCAAATACATTAGATTATTAAAAATTATTAAACATTATTCGTTCGAGAGCAACGCATGCCCGTCGATATCGTTTTCTTTAAACAAGCCATAAAGCTGACAAGGAACAAATTATATCTGTTACCTACCTGTCGCGTGCTGTACAGAAGTAAACAAAAACAATTTAACATCAAATCGTTTTGATGAAATGCACTTCTTGACTTGTTGATGTTGTCTGCATGTTAGATTAAGCTGATCACTACGACCTTGTATTTGACCTATGTAAACGTTTGAAGTCACGACCTTACATTTTACCTATGTAAACGTTTGAAGTCATACATTAACTTATGATGGCCTTATTGAGGGTTATACATGTATGGCCATTTGGTGCAGTATAAATGTTGACTTTGTTTGGAGCTATCATAATCTGCATTCGTTTATTATTTGTTTCAAATAAAAGCTTCATTAGTTCGTATTTCTAGTGGGTTTTTTTAGGATCAACCAAATAACTCTTAGCTATTTGCTATTTTATAAAGTGTGTAATCAGTTGAAGCTTCATTACGTAATTACATAGTTAAATGCACAAGTTACCTCCTTGCAAATGATGATTTATGGTGGAAAATCAATACTTCATTCTTAAATTTCCTATAAAGGGGAAATATTAGCCAGGTGGCATAGGACTAGTAGTAAGAGCCTGATAAGGCAGCTCCTGCGAATTCCTCAGAATTGTATGGGTTAATATATATGCTAATTGTATTGATTGTATAAAAATGTATATCTTTGTACTGTAAAGCGCTGTAGAGTGGCTTATTCTAGCTAGATAGAGCGCTATATCAAATGTTATATATTATTATTATCATTATTTTAAATACAAAGTTACAATAGCTTCTCCATACTAATGTAGATTTATGAATCGTATTTTGACCCACTTATATATTTCTCTATGATATTAGTGTCAGAATCGAAAATCTGTACTCGAGAAGAAAGGATAACACTGTATTAAGCATGGTTTGACTGACACGAATTGAAAATGTGTATTCAGACTAAAACACCTCACAATTTTAGTACGCTATTTGTTTTATCAGAGTGACCTGGCCAACATATTGTAGTCATCAATATGATGTCAGCCCTTAACGTATGTTTACTACTGTAGATAACACAAGATAAACGTGGGTTTTAAGATATTGAAATCGCAAACACTTTGTTACTATAAGATCGAAAGGTGCATATAAATGACAAGAATTAAGAATACGATATTTCTTGGACCTGTTGACATAAATCAATTGTGATTTTATCAAAACTAACTATCAATGTGATATATAAATAATAGTATTATATTTAAAGATCTTAATGTGTTTGTCTTATACTAGTGATGTAATGTCAAATCGTTCTTGTTACATATTTTTATTGTTAAATTATAAGTTTTGTCTACTCTTTGAAATTTCTATAATTATGAGGTTTTATGCACCTTCCCTTCTGTTTCAACAGTAGTTTAGCAAAATGTAGTTGTACATAATTTGTATGTGTTTGATAAAACTTAAATAAACATCCTAGATAATCACCTGTAAACTCTGACCTGGGACGAACCCCAATAGTTACCAATAGTACTTTCGGTTTAGGTATACATGTTTAACAGAAAATGGCGTTGTTCATTGAACTGAGGTGTGCAGCCAGACACAAAGAAGATATATTCCACTGAATACTTTCTGGTAACTATAATTCTTATATAACCCCGTGTTTTTTTTGTTGTTGAAGTTTTTAAATATTTCGACATTGATGTTTATACTATACAACATTCCAACGAAAAGACTTTTTGAAATGTTTACATTTTGTAAGGGGGATTTCAACAATTGTGTTTATGATTTTGATACTGTTAAGCTAAAGATGCTGTTTATTTTGTCAAAATTGTATACAAATAATAAATGTTGTATCTTATTATACAACAGTAGTTGCGTAGTAATAGTGTATAAGCAGTAGTTATGTAATAGTTTCAGTATACACGTTGTCAGAGTTGTATACAACAGCAGTACTGTAGCATTAGCAGTAGTAGTATACATTGTTGTATGGAAATATTACTTGGTTACAACAGCAGTACTGAAGTAGTAGTAGTATACACTGTTGTATGGTAATATTACTTGGTTACAACAGCAGTAGTGGTAGCAGTAGTAGTAGTAGTAGTAGTAGTAGTAGTAGTAGTAGTAGTAGTAGCAGTAGTAGTATACACTGTTGTATGGTAACATTACTTGGTTACAACAGCAGCACTGTAGTAGAATTAGTAGTATACACTGTTGTATGGTAATATTACTTGGTTACAACAGCAGCAGTAGTAGCAGTATTAGTATACACTGTTGTATGGTAATATTACTTGGTTACAACATCAGTACTGCAGAAGTAGTATACACTGTCGTATGGAAACAACAGCAGCACTGTAGTAGAACTAGTAGTATACACTGTTGTATGGAAATATTACTTGGTTACACCAGCAGTGCTGTAGTAGTAGTAGTAGTATACATTGTTGTATGGAAATATTACTTGGTTACACCAGCAGTGCTGTAGTAGTAGTAGTAGTAGTCTACATTGTTGTATGGTAATATTACTTGGTTACAAAAGCAGTGCTGTAGTAGTAGTAGTATACACTGTTGTATGGAAATATTACTTGGTTACAACAGCAGTGCTGTAGTAGTAGTAGTAGTAGTAGTAGTAGTAGTATACACTGTTGTATGGTAACATTACTTGGTTACAACAGCAGTACTGCAGTAGTAGTAGTATACCCTGTTGTATGGTAATATTACTTGGTTACAACAGCAGTAGTAGTAGAAGAAGTAGTATACACTGTTGTATGGTAATATTATTTGGTTACAACAGCAGCAGTAGTAGCAGAAGTAGTATACGCTGTTGTATGGTAACATTTCTTGGTTAAAACATCAGTACTGCAGTAGTAGTATACACTGTCGTATGGAAACAACAGCAGCACTGTAGTAGATTTAGTAGTATACACTGTTGTATGGAAATATTACTTGGTTACAAAAGCAGTGCTGTAGTAGTAGTAGTATACACTGTTGTATGGAAATATCACTTGATTACAACAGCAGTGCTGTAGTAGCAGTTGTTTATATTGTCATATTTGTGTAGCATAGTTTTGTTTTGCAGTATTGTTACGCTTTTGTACAATAGTAGTACTTTTACTGTAGCTTAAAATATTCGTCATATTTGTATGTTGTATATTGGTAAAAATAAATTGAATCTTAATACAACAGCTGTACTGCAGTAGTGCCTGTTTACATATCGTAATGATAATGCTGCATTAGCAGCTACATGTTTCTTCTTCTTCTTACGGTACTAAGTTGGCTATACAATCCATTAGTATAACTATAATAGCAGGTAGGTGTTACCATGTGTCCCATATATCCACGACTCCTCTTCTGAAACGGAGTTTTTATGTCATACACGATACCCTACCTTTTATCTTTTGTGAAATATCAGAATGTATTACATTTTACTGCTGGAACTATGGTTTTTGCAGTGGAAAGGGTTTCTACTATTACAATTAACATCCGTTTTGTAATTTGCAAACAAAACGACAAAGTAAAGAGCAAGGATTAATGCGATAGATATATGGTCATTGTCAATCGTGACGTCACAATAATCCTGACGTTTTCTTATCGTTAAGTCATGATACATAATTCCATTCCCCGACTTTAATTGGAGGAAACGACGATTTGTTCACGGTATTTAATGCCGTTATCGCTTGGTTGCTTTATGTTTTATAGTAATTTTTAATTTGTGGGTTAAATATTTAATAAAGGTTAATATTCGCCCAACTCATGAAATGCAACTGACCCTCTATATTCTGGATAAATGCGACCTGTTGACCAATAATATATGAACCAAGGCTTTCAAAAATGCTTCAGTTTACATTGAAATCATTTGCGTTGTATTTCATTTCCTATTCTTATTTGATTGTATGATTAATGAAAAACAATCGAAGTTACTATTTGGACAGACGTTACTAAATGTTTTTTCTGCCAAAAAGTAACACTCATGAGTACAATGGCATTTTTCTATCTCCGTCTTTCTGTGTCGTTCATGTTGTATTTCCTTTGGTTTTGATGGCTCCTCAGTTCCTGTTGTGTTTTTGGAGCAGATGTCGTGTTTGGATTTTGTCCGTATGTGTTGACGCTTTGAAATATCTTTTTCACTATTTTTCTTAATATTAATCACTCAGCTACTGATCTTGTTCCCATTATAAAATGCACTGCATCACTTTTTGCAGACAAACATGGCTACACAGGTAGATAAGGGATTTATTGTGGCGGCCATTGACCTAGGGACAACATATTCCAGCCATGCATTCTCTTACAAGTCTGACTATCAACGTGATCCATTGCATATCCATACTGAAATATGGGAAGCTGGGAATGAGTTGTCACACAAAACGTCGTCTGTCATTCTCCTGAACCCGGACAAGTCCTTTAACTCATTTGGATTTGAGGCAGAAAAAGAATTTACCCGAATGGCAGAGGAGGAGAATATGGCGGCAGAGATGCTGGGAGAATACTATTACATAGATTCCTTCAAAATGAGACTTTATCAAGAAACGGTATGGCATTGGTTTTGACGTCAATACCTTTATATAATGTAATATATGCCTCACCATTGAACACCAATGCTTTGTTTTCTACACAAATGTATACATCTGTTTCGTTATTTCTTTCCAAAAAAAGTTATTGTTTCTTACTTATAAATTGTTTTAAATGTATTGTACTTATAGGAGAACGATCGTGTTCAAAATGACATTCGACGGGATACGGAAGTAGATGATATTTTTGGAAAGCCTATATCGCTTGTGTATCTCATTGAGACGTCGATTTTGTACCTCAAAACACATCTTCTGGATCAACTGAATTCTCGCGGTTTTGATACAACCGTTACGGACGTACGATGGGTCATTACGGTACCAGCCGTATGGACAGACCAGGCGAAGCAGATAATGAGGGAGTGTGCATTCAAGGTACAAGACTATTGTCAATATCCTCGATTGTCTTTTCATTAAAAAGGAAAAAAATCATTTATTTTTATCTTTTATTTTTAAAGTGCTTTATTTATTAAGATCATTTCACAAGAATGATATGTGGCATGCGTTATGTGTCCATTCGTCTGTTTGTTTCATAACTAGTATTGGTAAGAGCATAACTTCTGATAGGTTGTTGAAATTGACAAATCTGTACTCTCTTCCTTGTTTTAAATTTATATTACGATGTCTTACCACAAATTGTAACTCGATGGCTACTTGATTGTTTCAATGGTGGTTTCGTACATAATATGAAAATCGTATTTTACTAGCAATCATGTCTGCACACTTTATATTGTATAAAAACAAATACAGAACTAACAGGATAAAAGATCCCCGTATCAGCGACTACGTAACTAAGTATTTGAAACTAATTTTTCCGGCAAAACTACAGTTTTGATAAACATTACCTAATGAAAACTTTACTTTACAGGAATTTTATGTGAAATGATAATGATGAAATAAACAGAATGTTAATAATAATAGTTTTTTGAGAGTAACAGATAAGTGGGAATAGACCAGGATTCGAACCCCGGACTTCAGATTACTTTCGCTTGAACTAATTGAGCTACCGGGTCATCGAAAGTATCCTGTCCAAACTTTATATCCAAACGGAAGTTTAGGGAGGTTACTATACATAGGAATATACATAGATCAGCGAGACAGAAATCCTTAAGCTAAGTTAATATATTTTCTATTTACTAAGGCTGGTATACCTAGCAACACACTAACTTTGGCATATGAACCGGAAGTGGCTGCGTTGTTCTGCAATCATCTTCCGGCAGATCAGCTCAGGGGAGCAGACAAGGATATTTTCAAGGAGGGGGAAAGAATAATGGTTGTGGATCTTGGAGGTAAAATCCTATGTTTTCTTTGAAGGCAATCTGGTTCAAGATTAAGTGATATCAAATTTGATTTAAAAGTATAAACCTCCTGCAAGGTGTATGCCTACAGTTGCCAGTTCATCCTATGACGAATTTTAAATTTTAAAACGTCTTAAATATCAGCCTGTTGAATAACTTATATGATATTACAGAATGAGACACAAACATCTTTGAGGGCTGATAATTTTAAAATGTGCTATATATTACCAATATATTTCTATTTATTACATCGACTGTGACTATACTGATATTTTAGTGATGTTCGGATCGGTCAAGAAACGAACAGCATATAGTATAAAAACCGATCCGTACCGTCAAAATAAAAGTTTGCACTTTGACCTGGACGGTAGATATCAGAGGAACTCACAATTGTATATATTTTGTTTCTTGAAGGGGGGACCGCAGACGTGACAGTCCAGGAGGTATCTGGAGACAAGATGAGGAGTATCTTTACCGTAAGTGGTGGACCATGGGGAGGTTCAAAGGTCAACGCCGAGTTCATTAGCTTCTTAATAGAACTATTTGGAAATGAGGTTATCAGAAGACTTCAAAAAAATGACATTGAAGATTATCTCGAACTCATTCGTGAATTTGAAGTTAAGAAACGGAATACTAGTAAAACACAAAAAGGAATCGACTTAAGCATCAGAATCCCTACCGCCCTTCGTGAAAAATACGAAGAATTCCATCAAAGCGACTTTAAAAATGCATTTACCAAAAGAAGCAGAGCTAGTAATGAAGAGAAAGAAGATGTCACTTTGAAAAAAGACAAAATGAATATCAAACCAGACAAGGTCAAACGTTTCTTTTCCAAAACAATCTCGAATATCACTGAACATCTTACAGCTATAACAGAACAAAGCAATGCTAGCGTTTCCGCTATCCTAATGGTCGGAGGATTTTCAGAATGCAAACTGGTCAGTGACGCCATCAAAGAAGCCTTTCCTGATCACCATGTTATTATCCCTATGGAGTGTGACCTTTCTGTTATCAAGGGAGCGGTCCTGTACGGCCATAGACCCGAATCAATCACCGCTAGGTACTGTCATTACAGTATTGGCATCAGTCTCAACAAGCTATACGACCCAAATGAGCATGTTGGAGCTACTACATTCAAAGCGGGAAAAACGGTAAAATGCGGGAACTGTTTCGAAACATTCTTCCGTAAAGGTCGCATTGTAGAAGTGGGTGAGAAGGAAGCAGTAGAGGTCCACAGCGATCACAGAGGGAGCGACAGGGAAAAGTGGAAGTATGATGTCAAGGAAATTGAAATATTCACCTCAAACAACGCTCACACGAAATTCGTTACAGACGCGGGATGCAATCGGCATGCGATAGTAACGATTGACCCACCGGAAGGCGGCTGGTCACAAATAACTGACGGAAAAATCGAAATGGAAGTAGGTGGAACGGAGGTAATTGTTCGATACATTGATCAGAATTCTCATCAGATTACCGTTGTCAAACTTGATAGTTTAACCTGTATTGGAGAATAGAGAAGATCCAATACAAGAGATCAACCGGTCCTTGTGTGTTCCATGCTTGTAATGGCAATGCTGGTAGCGTGGTTATACTATTTTTAAACTTGATCTTTGAATTACAGGAAACGAAACGAACGAAGGATTAGAAAAGGACTGTTTGATTGAAAAAAAGTTTGAGCTCAAACCAACGTCATAATAAAATGTAATGCAACCTACAGAAAAATAATTTTTTATGTTTTTATTCAAAATGCCATTGTATAGTTCATGGTTTTATAAACACTTATTCATATCATTTTCTTTGTTTTAAAAACTAACTATTGCTGCAGTTCTTTTATTGTCAATATTTCAGGTTGTGGAGAGGGGCATTTTTAAAGGTTATCGACATAAATCATATATTGGTTTGTACTTAATAGCATTATTTCTATAATATACAGTATATTGTCTAATGAGAAATATCTGGAAATATTTAGTTCAGATTTGGGTCATTGTGTCTTTAGGTTTCGTATGACCCCATGACTTGCGCACATGTTAGACTCCTTGGTCCGTGTTTCAAGACGGGTCGGGTGGAATGACCCAACGCGATATTCATGGGGATTTAATTTCGCGATATTCGCGGTCATCAACGAAAGCGTGAAATTCATGACCCAGCAAATAACAATCGGGTTATATTATGTTACCTACACAAGAGGGATATCAATTTAGGGTATATTATGTTACCTATAAAAGAGGGTACCAATGTAGGGTATATAATGTTACCTACAAAAGAGGGATATCAATGTAGGGTATTTCATGTTACCTACAAAAAAGGGATATCAATGTAGGGTAAATTATGTTACCTATAAAAGAGGGATACCAATCTAGGGTCTATAATGTTACCTACAAAATAGGGATATCAATGTAGGGTAAATTATGTAACTTACAAAAGAGGGATATCATTGTTGGTGATATTATGTTGCCTACAAAAGAGGGATATCAATCTAGGGTCTATACTGTTACCTACAAAATAGGGATATCAATGTAGGGTAAATTATGTAACTTACAAAAGAGGGATATCATTGTTGGGGATATTATGTTACCTACAAAAGAGGGATATCAATGTAGGGTAAATTATGTTACCTACAAAAGAGGAATATCAATGTAAGGTAAATTATGTTGCCTACAAGAGAGGGATATCAATGTAGGATATGTTATGTTACATATCAATGTACGGTGTCTAACGTGACCTATATAAGAGGGATAACGATATAAGGTGATGTGTAATTAACTAATATATGACATTTACAAACATTTTTTTTATATTATCACAAAGTTATCTTGAAGGCATTCTATTGTAGATACAGGTTACCTATACAAAAGATAGATAATTGTGTAAAAGCTGAAAGTTCAATTGTGTGTTAACTTGCATGTGATGATGGGTACTGTAATTTAAAAATGAGAAAAGCTTTTTTGTGATTTTTTAATGAAAGTCCCTTGTTTGAAGTAAATATACATTGGTTGTGCATATACATAATTTGAATAATAATCATGACTGGGTGTACAGTAGTCTAGTGGTAGGACGCCATGCTCGTGACCGAAGGGTTGCGTGTTCGAGTCACGACACGGAACTGTGTTGTATCTTTGAGCAAGATACTTTACTCCGCTTGTTCCAGTCTACTCAGCTGTAAATGAGTACCTAGTTGGGCAGTGCTAGAATTGTTGAATGCGCCGAAATGGCAGCACCTGCTGTATTCTCCCGAGGGAGTTTAGATATAGGCTGGTTGCAAAGGCCCTATAACCACGGATAATAATGTGTGAACCGCTTTCAGGCGACCTACGAACTTGGTTGTGATAAAGCGGTATATAAGAACCTCGAATTATTATTATTATCACAAGCAAATGAAATATTTGCTGTTTTGTTTGCAGCTTTGAAATACATGTATATGTAAGCTCGTCGGTTTTAAATCGATTTTATAGTGAAAGTAAACCAAACAATTTTGCTTAGTTTTGTCATGGAATTGTAATAACAAAAGAGAAACAAAACACAAATTTAGGGAAAGACAAACATGACCATAAGGAGTCGCCAATAAAATTCACCAGGAACCGTCATTCAAGCTGAAGGTGGTATAATTGCTACTGTCTTGAGTTGCTCGGCGATGAAATCACCTCGCAATGTTATGTTTACTTTTATCAGAAATTAATAAATATTCATCTATAATGAACTAAAAAGTTGTTTTTTGTTTGTTTGCTTTTGTTTAATAATAAAGGATAACCATGATTTATTGGGATTATACGGTATAGGCCTTTACTGAAAGAACTGTGTGCACTTTTGTGCATAGATCGCTTTGCGGATTTAAAATTAAAGCATGCACTGTCTTTTTTGGTTTATTCCATAAAACCCCAAAAATAATACTGATTATTTAAGAAATGATCAACGTATGTGCTTGTATATAATGGTAGATAAATAATGAGGGTGAGGAAATTTTGGAAAATCCCGCGTTATATTTACCACTATAATAACAAATGTGGCTTGTATTTACCAAGTAAAAAATGGTAATGAAAGTTTTTTTTTAGTCTCTACCTCAGGGTCCATACGCCTATTATAATCAAGCTGTGACCTAGAAGTTCAGCGGAACGTTCTGACCGTAAGTTTTTTTTCGTGGATCTAGAGGTTAACTTCTTGCAATCAACACATTAAACCAGTCCCGCGACTCTATGGCAAGCCAACTTAACATTTATTCAAGGAGCAATGTCGATCCTGTATTTCATCGAATTATATAAGATATCTTATATACTATATAAGATATCTTATATCGTATATAAGATATCTCATATACTATATGCGATATCTTATAAAGAAATTAAATGAGATGCTATATAAGATATCTTATATGATATATAAGATATCTTATATCGTATATAAGATATCTCATTTAATTTTCTATATAAGATATCTTATATAATATATAAGATATCTCATATAGCTATATAAGATATCTTATATAATTAAAGTCTCGTTACTAAATAAGATATCTTATATAGGAACGAGATTTTAACAAAATGTCGAAAATGAAGTCTCCCCGTCCGGAATATCTCGAGGATCTACGTAGGGACAGTAGGCTTGTTGTAACAACACGTGTTCCTGTCGCCGCCATTATGTCTGAGCCCACTTCAAGAGTGCGGGAAATGGCAGCCTCTGCTTTGGCCGCTATAAGAGAGACAAGGCGAGCTAGGCCTA
>NW_018404481.1:1014951-1058592 GCF_002113885.1 Mizuhopecten yessoensis
CTCGCCTTGTCTCTCTTATAGCGGCCAAAGCAGAGGCTGCCATTTCCCGCACTCTTGAAGTGGGCTCAGACATAATGGCGGCGACAGGAACACGTGTTGTTACAACAAGCCTACTGTCCCTACGTAGATCCTCGAGATATTCCGGACGGGGAGACTTCATTTTCGACATTTTGTTAAAATCTCGTTCCTATATAAGATATCTTATTTAGTAACGAGACTTTAATTATATAAGATATCTTATATAGCTATATGAGATATCTTATATATTATATAAGATATCTTATATAGAAAATTAAATGAGATATCTTATATACGATATAAGATATCTTATATATCATATAAGATATCTTATACAGCATCTCATTTAATTTCTATATAAGATATCTCATATAGTATATAAGATATCTTATATATTATATAAGATATCTCTATGAGATATCTCATATAATATATAAGATATCTTA
This sequence comes from Mizuhopecten yessoensis, assembly GCF_002113885.1. NCBI lineage: Eukaryota > Metazoa > Mollusca > Bivalvia > Pectinida > Pectinidae > Mizuhopecten > Mizuhopecten yessoensis. Next base: position 1,015,416 of record NW_018404481.1, read on the forward strand.
TATACGATATAAGATATCTTATATAGTATATAAGATATCTCATATGCTATATAAGATATCTTATATAATTCGATGAAATACAGGATCGACATTGCTCCTTGAATAAATGTTAAGTTGGCTTGCCATACTACTCACCTGTTTACATTTACGAGGGAGATGGTCTGTTGAAAAATATTACCTGCACGCGCATGGTCTATAGTTCATGGTTATTAAACAAATGCTATGATAAAGCAAATGTGTTAAAACCCTTAAATACTTACTAGAAAAACAAACCTTAAGACAACAGGAAAATAAGAAGAAGTTCTTCCGGTCTATAATTTACAACATTGAATTCCTTATTGCATTGCAAGATATGCTGGAGTTGTTTCCCTTTTGCCGAAATGTCATCAATATATCCAGTAATGTAGGGTGCTTTTGTTAAGTATTTCAGGCTTAACAACATATCATACATAATATATATATATATTCCTTATAAACAGCCCGCCCCAGCTTACTTTTGAAATAGGGTAATTTTTTTAAGTCGATGCACTTTCTCTTTTGCAACTGACAAGGTCTCTTCGCACCTGACGTGGTACATCTAGATCTGAAGCGTTATTTCCTGGTATTTCCCTGATCCAGGTCCATGTCCTGCTAAACTCTACCCGGTCTGACACAGGATGCCACCCTTATCAACTTTCCTAGCAGTGACTGTATCTGGTTTTATGAAACCGCCTTTACATCCAACCACAAGGCTAATAACTTCAGGATTTCCTGTACCCGAAACATAGGCACCTCAAGTCATTCTTGTAGTTGGCACCACTGCTTTCTCCCTTACACAGCTACTAAATACTCGTAAGCAGGGTTAGCATTGCCAGTTTCCTCTGCCCTTGCAAAATCATCCAAGTAACTTAAGATTTGATAATCTGTCTACATACATATGGACGATATTGCAGATGCCATCCTCTGTCAGATGCAAGGTGCTGATCGTAAGCCCATTGATAAGATACGGACCGATCCAGTTGTACCCCACAAGGTGCATATCAACGGAATCTATTGGGATTTGCATACTAGGCTATCTTAAGGTTCATCTTGAACAGCAAACAACCCTTCCCTTTCTCTGTTATAAGTGCTGCTAGATCATCTGCTCGAGGATACTGTATGCAATTTGAATATCTACTCCTAAGTAAATATCCTTCGGTGTATGAATTTTTTTAATCTCCCTTGTGAAGGATCAAATCTAAAATTATTATGCGCTCACCTGTATCCCCTTTGGGGACAGACTTTAGGTGTAACATATGCTAAGTGGCGTTAAAATGACTACACTTGAACGGCCCTAAAATTGCACGCTTTTCTAGTTTCCCTGAAATGCTCTCATCTGTCTGATTTGGGAATTTCCTAGCTCCTGTATGGTTTCGCTGACCCCTTTTCCTTCCCTTTTTAGGGTCCCCTGTCTGCACTCGTCTTCAGGAACTGATAATATATGTTTTTTTCTCATCGATCTGGTTTTTTAACTGTATCCTCCCAAAATGTCCAAACTATATTTATCATCTTCTTAATTGTTTGCCATACAAGTTTGTGACCAGGTGAGACATTTATCAACGTTACAAGGGAGTGTTTTAATGTTCTCATAGAAATTTACAACCACAACAATAGTAGGAAGTGGTATGTCTATTAAATATTCGCCGTCCCCACCTGTGCATCCAGTTATGTGTCTTGAAGTTTTGTTAACGAATTTGTTCATGATTCATTATGTTCTATCAAAATGTTAGAAAGTATCACTTAGATTTAACAATTACATTATATCATGCAGCCATTTTGATATAGCTATGTTCATTATAGTAAAGGGATAAATAAATAAATAAAATAAATAGAAGGACAATGTCACTTCTGCGTAGAAATTTATTCTCATACATGGTTGACAACATCAGATAACACGTTAAGATTTTTTTCTTTTTAAATAAAAACTTTATTTCTTTGACAACAATTATGAAACTTGTTATGTTAAATCATATTAATGTCTTGTCGGCCCAGACTATGAAGATCCCCGCCCCCNTTCATCCATGACGGTATGCGATATAGTTCCATTCAAACACATTCCATGTACCGCGGTAGCGCATCTTAGAGATACCCATTAGGAGCTAGGTGAGGATTGCGTTAAAGCCCTTCGTGTCCTCCTCTGTCGCTAAGAGGCAATGTCGAATGGTCGTTTCGGCCTCCAACTGTTCTCGCGAAGTAGCTGTACTCATATTGCTTTCCTGTCAAACCGAGCCATACCACTACAAAGAGATGGTTGGACGTTTATTGGTTTTCCAGTTTTAAGTAGTGTTCATTAGTTTATATTTACATTTTCAATGTAAGTTCTTTTATAAGCATAGCCGTAAGAAATTGCGTTCATAGAGCTATGAACGCAATTTGATCAGCGTAATTTTGAATTTTCTCCTCCGGCCTCGAATTACGTGAGACAACCGTTAGAAGCAAACAGTTTTGGTGACGTTAGGCTGTTACTGGAATCTCGTTTGCACAGACGACTCAGACACTTTGATATCGAAAATATAAGCCGAAGGGAATATTTATATTTGGATCAATAATAACTATAAAATTTGGAATGTAAATATATGTATTGAACATCATATTTCAATGTTCATGCCGGTATGAAGGCAAATCGTCTTTAAGGAGACAGATTAACATAAGTACTTTGTACTTATTTTCGAATCCTATATGTACTAGTATATCATGTTTGTATTTCTGGAATATTATACTGATAATAAAAAATTAAATTTAAACTAAATCGTCTACATACATCGGGCTTCAATGAATATGTATGTAACCGATTTGCGCTCTCATGAACGTAGAAAAAAATGACGTTTAATCATTATTTGTGCTAGCTTATGAAATTTTATAGAATTGTAATATCAACGTATTCTGTGTGTTGTTTAATACCCGAAATTTAATGTAAAGGGCCTACTAGAAACACACACATATATATAACTGTTTATACGTGTTTTCTTATATATATAAATTTCAGATTAAAATAAAATGTCTATATTTTTTGTTTATAGATAAATGATTTCGAATTTTTCAATAAATTATGAGAAACTGGAACAAATTACATAATATAAACTGGCTAGCAGCCCTTTAATTTGTTTTTCTTAGAAGAATTTTCCAGATGCATTTTACTAATCTGCTAATAGCTTATCTCCCCCTAGTTAGAAACTGAGGCTAGAATCGGACATGAAAGTAATCAAAATGATTCAAGTCTAATATGGATATGAATAATTAAATATTGTTAGAAACGGGGGTCAGCCACCGTCTAAACATCATGTATAGCTTCACCGAGAATAGGACAATATTGTTCAATCATTCCGGATATTTTTATATGCTGTTTTTTATTTTAGCTTTCATATTTAATTTCCGCACTTTTCGGCGTTCGGTGTGATGACATAAACTTCAAGAAAACGGTCTACGGTCGTATGCCAGGGTGAAAATGAAGGGTTTGAGATCGACATGGCGTGATTTGATTGAATAGAATCTGTCTGACCAGGTATGAATCGATTATACCACGAAATATGCTGGTGTATTTATTGGAAAACTTGATAGCCTAACTCGGTGTTATCCACTTTGACTTTATCAAATTATCTTGGTTGGAATCAGATCGTCAGCAACACATTGTTCTCTCGTATACGTCCAAAATTAAACTATTTCTTCTTTTGATTAACAACTGAAAGGGGATGCAATCACAATTATTGCATTTGCGATACTAGTTACCGCTTTAGATAAGATTAACTGAATAAATCGAGTACTGTCACTGTAGAGACACAAATATTTTAACGAGTTACTTCCCTTAAACCACCACACAGGTGCTTGCATGAATGAAAGGGTTATTTTGGTGATTATGATATCGATATGATTAAAGATTTGTCTTCCACCAACCCAGTCTGACCATGCTTTTTTTCTCTCCTGTTACATAATCAGAGACTGTATATATTATCTTTTTATAGGATTGGTTAAATAGAAAACAAAAACCTATGGAAAAGGTAAAAAAATAAATTATTTGATTTATGCATACAGCTACTTCTTGTTATCCTCTCAGACATGGATAATTTGCTTGCAGGCTAGAAGACATGCTTATTATTCAGACATATGTTAAATCTGTTTGCAGGTTAGGAAGGCCTGCAAATGTACCTTAGGAGAAGACTTGAAATAAGACAACATTCTATCTGAATATCTAAGAAGCTGTAGGTAGCAATGGAAGGTATGGAGTTAATACACCTGAATGTTGGTGGGGTCATGTACACAACCACCAAAGCTACCCTATGTAAGTATCGGGACTCTATGTTGGGGGCCATGTTCATTGGCAGCATGAGGTCTGCCACTGATCAAAACGATTGTCCTTTCATTGACAGAGATGGAGAAATGTTCAAGTACATCCTCAACTTCCTGCGTTCATCAAAACTGAGTCTTCCCGATGACTTCAAAGACTTTGACTTACTTGCTGTAGAGGCTGATTTCTATCAGATACAGCCTCTAATTGATGCCCTCAGTATGTTGAGAGATGAACGCCAAAGAGACGATCTCAAGACTCACTTTTTCGTGGAAGTGATCGAGGTACGGACTGGCACCACTGCCACCATGCCTTCAAACAACTCCAGGGTGAAGACAGTTCTTGCTGGAAGGAAAGATGTCATCCTTTCTCTGCCTTCGGAACTAGTTGGTGAAGGAGCCTCGGAAAAATTACAGAAGAATGAAGGATTTGACTATGTTGAGCTTCAGCTCAACGGTGCTAATGTTAGACTCCGACTTGCAGAAACATTACGTAACGGTGGATGGCATATTGTGGATACGAATCTTTCATCGTCCTCTAGTCTCGTCACGTCATTCACAGGAAACACGCTGTTTATAGAGCAATCCTACCGAGACCGATGGAGGTTGACCTTGCCAAAAATAAAGAAGCTTGCAACATACATGTAGAATTTTGTCTTTTTACTAACACATAGCATTAATAGGAAGAACAAATTATTAATACTTCTGTTATGAATTAAATCAATTTCCTTGAACAGATGAAACCATAAAAGTAAAAGCTTTAAATTCAATGTAAAATTCAATATAAAGTCCATTAAGTTCTTTTATTACTGAGAATGAAACTAAAAAGGATTTAATCTTAAAATTTCACAGAAATCTGCGAGGACAACCTTAACAAGATATCTGCTATGGTCATCACGAGACTGTAAAAATGGCCCTTTTAATTGTGTAATGAAAACATTGTTTAATTAAAGTAGTATTCAATAGTGCAAACTTATAAACTTTCAAAGTATGTAGTGGTATAAAAGATTTAAAGAGTTCAATTTTGAAATTTTTGAACATTTGAAATTTGCTTTCATAATAAGTGGTACTGTTCCACTGATTTCCTGAAATTGAAATATTTATCCAAAGCATTCACAGTACAACCATCGCCCCCATTCCAAATTAAATTCCCTTTGTCTTAATTTATTCTCTTAGCTTAGATGTTTGACGTTTATTTTTTTGTTTTAGAATATATTTTGTTTTTCAGATTTTGAGATTTTTTGTTTTTCAGATTTTGATTTGTTGTCAATAGTGTTATTTATGACATGGTTTATTTTTATGACCAGATATTATACAGTGTATAGCTATATACATATTGTGTATAGATTTGCATGTTGGGTGTTTTTTACAGATCACTTGAATTGGCTGATGGGGTTTACATTCAAGTTTAGTCATTTTGTTGAATTTTATTTTTTTTATTGCATGTGCACTTATTTATTTTTTCACCCATTGCCTGCTTGCCAATGTACATATACCATCATAGAACATTTAGTTCCCCTGCACCATAAATACCACTGATTAAAAATCAAAATGACGTTGTGTGATTCTATATATTTTAGAAGTATTTGTTGTATCATAGCTAAAACAATATATTGTACATTGTATTTCCTTAAGTAATATTACTCCACTTGACATTTATATATAATCATGTTCCTCGCTTGAAACAAGGGAAGGATGGGGATTTATATTTTTCGTGTGTCTGTCTGTCTGTTATAGTTGTTTCCGGACCATACTTCCTTCCAATTTTCATGCAAGTTGACAAAACTAAATGTGTCACACACTAAAAATAGGTCATTACAGTGGCCACTAATGAACACGAAGAAAATTCAGTTTCAGGCTATGGATTCTTCACCTTTTCTTGCAATTTTAAAAGCTTAAATCTCACTAGATATTACATTTTTTGGCTAATGTGTGTCTCACTGTTAAACTACCATATCTAACAGTGACCTATATTTTGTTCCTCGAAATATAGTAATTCAGATTATTTATAGGCTAAAGTTTCTTAATCTTTTCAGGCTTGTGCACAAGACTGCATGTGCTGTTACATCTAGGGGTTGTCGGTGAAGATATGTTATTTACCATAGCAAAGTCACAATGACCTACATTTTCAACTCAATTAATCATGGACAATGAATGTGATTAATTTGTGGGCAATCATTTCTTTTAACTTTTCATGAAGGTTCACTAAACTTCATATGCTGTTAATCTATTGGTGAGGGTTTATTGCTTACCATAATCAGGTCACAGTGACCTACATTTTCCACGCCACCGAACAATTACCGGTAATGAAATTGGGGCCATAATGCCTTGACATGTAGTGAAGATTGGCCATACTGGATGTGCTGTTACATCCATAATGGATTCATTACATCACTTGGTCAAGATGACCTTTATTTTCCACTTTACTAAACAGGAAATGTAAAAGAAAAATTTTGGGCCGCAATTTTTTGTCTTCATGGATCTGACGTTAACCAACCTTGATGTGCTGTAATACAGGGTGTAATCTTGGTGACCTATGTTTTCTGCTCAATTAACCCTTTCACCACTGTAGACCATAATGGACTCATCCATATCAATGCATGGTAGAGTCTACTGAAGTTACATAGGGGTGAATATTTTCTACACTGTTTAAACATACCCTAGGTTGTAACCACTTGGTTGCATTTTCACCTAGCTCTTTCAACCCAATAACGTACATCACTGTACCTTTTATACTTGTGTAAATTTCCGTGACTTTTCGGCTCCATCGCTGTGACCTCTACATTCTCACGAGTAAGTGCAGCCGAAACTTTTATGTTAGTTTTAGATCAATTTTACAGATAGGTGCATGCAGATCCGTAAATAAATCCTTTTTTATGTATGGGAATCCTCCAGGAACACATCCTTTAATGTTTTTACATGGGTTTATCACTACTTAATTACCTGTTCCGTCTGTAGATAAGTAATGCATGTTCCCATCAGAAACCAATGATGTATGATGTACCTTTTGCACGCTTTATTTGTGTCAAAGTTAATGATAGCTTTGATATTTGTAGTAACCTAAGCAAGCAGCTATTACGCTTATATCAAAGCCATCCATGCATGTTTATTTCACCCCACCCATGATTAACTCATTCACCCCTGAGATTTCATCATGAACTATTCCAACCTTTGAATTGGAAGAGTTCAAGTGTGTCTTTAGGGGTGAATGAGTTAATAGTTAATTGCGTACTCTGCAGTCTTATCCCAGCAAGCCACAAATTTCCTTATTTTTTTTGTCCAAAATAGAATCTTGACTTCGGATATGTCGTTACACAGCACATAATTATGAGGTCATTATATCAACAAAGTTCTTAGCTACTAGCCATGATTTTGAGAAATATTTAACTGTATCACATAAACATGAGCTACTTTCGCTTACCTTTGTGTAAATGTCATCAACACTGATATACATGAAAGGATGGATGCACAGTTTTGTCAAAACTTATAATTTATCTTTTTAGTTATAGTGCAGTGCTACTGTAATGTACTTATTAAGATGTAAATATTGTGCTGCCCCTTGTGCTGCTTATTGAGATGTATACTTTCTTTTTAGCTGCCCATTTTCGGGCATATTTGTAATATGTAAAATTATGTTCTAATTCTCACATTGAGTATATCAGAGTTATTTTTTGGACAAAAAGTACAATGAGTATTTGGAAACCCACTGGTTAAGATAAACCCGGGCTAATATAAGTCCTTTTACAGTATTCACACACATGATTTATATATTTATATCATGCAATGTTGGTGTTGGCCGCTGTATTATTGCTGAATATTCCCCCAGCTTACTGTTTTCTGAATGTTCTTAGCTTACTTCATATTTCCTGAGTATATCTTAGTTGCTATATATAAACATTTCTCCCATAACGACTCAATATTTCTCCACTCCCGAGGCAATGGATAAACGTTCAAGGAGTCGGTAAAAACTTCATATTACCCAAATCTTGACACGATTTGATTGGCTAGTCTTTTAATGATGGCATCATACATGTAATAATGTTTTGCGCCAGCATCTTTCATTATGACATCATGATCCATGGAAATTAACTGTTTCCCCCATGGGTAACAGTACCAATATATTTTCAATGGAAACATATGGTTTTCCAGATATAGTATGAATGTTATGGGAGAAAAAGGTCCCCAAATTCGGGATGGATGGTTATCATATTTATCTAACTCTCGTTAGTTGATTATCAAATTGTAAAAATACACCCAGTAACCCTTGTGTATTTATACACATTGAAAATTAAATAAAGATAGTTAGATGAATATCATAACCATGCACTTCTCATCGGGGAAACCATGTAATATTTTTATCCTTCACTGCTGTCAAAGGGTTCTTTCTGTTTATGCATGTTATGGTGAACGTTAGCCGTGAGACATATATGGTTTTATTGCAATGGAACTTTAACAGTTTCACATAAAAAATTACACAATTATTGCATATTGCATGATCAAAACCTAACATGTTATATAAGACTGGGTATTTTTTGCAGCTCATAGGATAAAAAAAATAAAAAAATATTCTTAATTTGTGAAGATTTTGTATGCAAGGGTGACCTTGAAATTGTAAAACCTAATTTGCTATCCTGTAAAGCTATATCATAAGTGAAACTTGCTATGCTGTAAAACACCATATTGTTTGTGATATTAGATTTCCTATGCTGTGGAACCATATTCTAAGTTAACCCTTTCACCACTTTAGACCATAATGGACTCATCCATATCAATGCATGGTAGAGTCTACTAAACTTACTTAGGGGTGAAAGGGTTGAAGATTTTTTCTTTTTTTTTTTCACAGGGCTGATTATTGTCTCTAATCAGATATTGAGTTAGTACTAACCATGTTTAGATAGGTCATACAGTAAAACCCTTTTAATCAGAGAAAAAGCTTACATGTTTTGTTTCTTTGTTCAAAATATATACATGTACCTCTTGCATGACTTGCGTCTTGTTTTTTCTCTTTATTATTTTCTCTTTATTTATTCCACAACACTGTAGTCGACACAGTAAACACACCATTAGAAGGAGTATATTATTGAATTTCTTCAATAACGACTCAAATATTCCTGAAAAGCTGTCTTTTCTTGACATATTTATAACAGGTTTCATTGTGTTGTCACACATTACAAACAATTAAAAATAAACTATCACAATGCGTAAAAAATGAAATGCGCTAAAATGAAAAACAAAACCCAAACCTAGAATAAAAATATATGACAGCTTTTCAGGTCAAAGGTTTAGAAAATTGATATATTTATATTTGTGTTATATAACATAAGTGTTGTGTTTATTTGGTCGAATACAGTATGAAAATCTCTCGTGTTTCTCTGAAAATGCTTTTAGTTGACAGAGAACAGTTGTTCTTAAATGTTAGCATGACGCATGTGTATATTAGAACCATGCTAGCATAAGCTATACTTTGCTGATCCTAGCGCAAGCACGTGATCACAGACTTATACAATCATTCCTTTTATTAGTTGTTGTCACATTTTCATTTTTTTCTTGAAATGTTTTATTTAGAACGCATTTGTGATATGATATTGGATTCTTCTTGAGCTATTTAGTGTACTCGAATGTAGTCCAGTACCCAATAATTGTATAAAAATATTCCAAGTTCACCCCGATCCCCTTCAATTCTTGCCCCTCTTGTTATTGTTTCCATTATTACCATCATCTTTTAAAGCCAAGGACTTTAATTAATCCCTTAACGAATATAAAAAAAAATAATTCTGAACAATGCTGGCAAGAAATATTTATCTATCTTCCTTACAAAATGTGTAGTGGCATCAGTTTACAAAGCTGTATACACGACACTATTAATAACTATATAATCTATTATGTAAAGTGGTTTAATGTAGCACAAGTTTCCTCTGGCTCTGACGCCATACTAAGATATTTTGACAGATATATGGCTGGTGCTACCTTCCTCTGGCCCTGAAACAAGACTTGGCGATTTTGACAGATAGATGTCTGATGCCTACCTTCCTGTTGCCCTGACACCAGACTAAGACATTTTGATAGATATATGTCTGATGCCTACCTTCCTGTTGCCCTGAAACAAGACTTGGCCATTTTGATAGATAGATGTCTGATGCCTACCTTCCTGTTCCCCTGACACCAGACTTGGACATCTTGAAAGATATATGTTTGGTGTCCACCTTCCTCTGGCCCCGACACCAGACTTAGACATTTTGACAGATAAATGTCTGGTGCCCACCTTCCCCTGGCCCTGACACCAGACTTGGACATTTTGACAGATAATTGTCTGTTGCCCACCTTTCTCAAGCCCCGACACCAGACTTGGACATTTTGATAGATATATGTTTGGTGTCCACCTTCCCCTCGCCCCGACACCAGACTTGGACATTTTGATAGATATATGTTTGGTGTCCACCTTCCTCTGGCCCCGACACCAGACTTAGACAGTTTGACAGATAGAGGCCTGGTGCCCACCTTCCTGTGGCCCTGACACCAATGCCATATGATACCTAGGCTAGGTTAAACATAAAGAGTCGTTTTGTTGGTAATCTTACAACATTGTTGGTAGTTTTATATCTGTACTTCCAAGAGATGAGATATTAACCAACATTAGACGCGAGTTCACAGTCCACGATTTATATACACTTACAATCTAAATGTGTTTCGAAGAATTGCTCATGACTTCTTTCATTTATTACCCCGAATTCTCTTTTCGTTAGGAATTGTTTTCCAAACTCTAGACCACCATATACAAACCGTGATTTCATACTTATTGAGATAATTGTGTAGTATTATCATTCAATTATCATACAATGTCCAAGTTTGTGTGTAGGTTGCCCTAGTAATACGCTGTTAAGTTTTGTTGTGGTCTACCAGAGGTCAAAGTCACCGTTGTAGAAAATAGTATTCCGCTTAGAGTGGGTGTGTGGGCTTCTCTAGAGGATGGCATGACTCATAATAATTTTAGGCATTATCCGCCAGAGGCCAAATTCACTGTTGCTAAAAATAGAATTGTGCTATTCCTGATGATTACTTAGAAGGTTATCATACAAAGCTCAAACTTGGTATGTCGGTTGCCCTAGTGGATGCAAATGACCCTATTGATTCTGGGCGTGGTCTGCCATAGGTCAAAGGTCAACGTGCAAAAACAGAATTTTGCTTCTCTGAATTATAACTTAAAAACTGATGATAGCCCTTGTGGATGCAAGAATCCTTTTGATTTTGGGCAAGATCTGCCAGAGGTCGATGTCGCCATTGCTAAAAGTAGAACTTTGGTTGGTTGCTGATACAGAGCTCAAACTTGTGAATGGGTTGTCTTAGAGGAAGAAAATAGGCATAGGCTGTCACAGGTCACTGGTTCTGAAAACAGCAGTTTAAAATTTGCTTCTCTGAATGAGAACATGAGAAGTTATTATCATACAACTTTGTGTGTGTGAAGCTAAGCCCTTGCCCTTAAAGACGCAAATGCTTATCTATACCAAGGTCATTGAAGAACTACTTGCATATCTTTTTTGAGAAAGGGTGGGGCGAGGGCTAAATGGTTGGTGCCGTTTGCATACAAAATTGGACGTAACGGTTTTGGGGCGAATCTTCCGACACATCAGATGAATGTTTGTTTCCAGAGAGATGAGTCTTGTGGCAGCTGCTTATGTCAAAGTTTCAGGTCATCGTTTATTTCAGGAATGGCTAATCGCATATGCACAGACTTCATTACACATTTATATATGCTTAACTATTGTTCATAAATAAGGACGCTGAAATCAGAGATTGTCATTTCAGTTTCATATTACCAATGCTCAAAGTCCTTGTCACTGCTATGACATTGTAGACCCGCTCTACTACTTATACATACAGCTGTTTCTTAGGGAAAGGTGATACCATGTATTGCATTTAACTTTTATGTTAATGATCATCAAAGTCGACGTTAATGTTACGGAATTATATTTTCGACATAAGATACCTTTGACCAACCGCATATGTACAGCCAGAGTACATATTTAACCTCTAGAATACATTTTGAGAAAACGTGTTCAATATAAGTCGCATATAAGGCGAACTATTTGTTTCTAGCAATCGCCCTTGCCTTTTCACACTGATCCGATTACGTGTAAAATGTTCATGCACGAATGACTGCATTGGAAGTTAATACAATGTAATGTAAGTAACCATTGTTGAGTTATTTCAGTAACAGTGCCCCAGATGACTGATCTAAACATGAGATAGACATTTCTGGTAACTAAATACGTTCATACACCACTAGGACGTACTCAAGGTGACCTGTGCTGCATGCCAATGTGTAGCAGCAGTCGATATAAAATTACATCTGTTGTAACACATTTAGGGTACTCGATTGGTTTTTATATAAACAAATATTTTTCGATATTGTAACATTGTTGGAGGTACTCAAAAAACCACTTCCTTGTCGTTTTCTTCAAAATATGTAACAAACTGGCAAAATCAACATGTATAGCAGATAATATGTAGATCTAATGAGTGAACAATTATCTGGGAAACATCTAATTGTATTTCATTCTTCCAGTTTTAACCACGTTTCCAGTAAAATGTTATTAGGTATATTTGGAAGATAGGAAATGGCATGTTGAAACTGCAAACACCCAAAGGTCAACATTCATTCATAAAAGTCAATTGATCAATGTAAATGAGCATGGCGTAGTTCAACATATAGTAAAATGTTAAGTTATCATTTTGTTCTATTTAACTCATATATGTCAGCGGTAAATGTATTTTTACCTGTAGGGCTTACAAAAATACCCTTTCGATTGGGTCTTATTATACGTCATATTTACATCAAGAATTTATCTGAAAAGTACACAAGATGATTTTACTTGATACTTTGTAAACGACCTAACTTTTCTACTCTGACGTTGACTATTGTTTTAAAGAAATAAAATATCACCAGGGTAATAACCCTACATTTAGTATCATGTACCGGAGACAAAGAAAGGCACACTTCATTGAACCTCTTGGCATTGTGACGCTATTACGTTAGTAATGACCGTTTAGTCATCCTCGATAATCAAGGGATAACGCTCTTTTTCGCTCTCTGCACCCCTTCGAATATAGCAAAATCGAAGGCCTAGTGTGAACGATCTTGTGGGTGAGACGAGAAGAATAGTTTGATCCTTTGATGTACATCAAAAGAATCTGTCGGTCGCGTAACGGTAAAATAGACTGGTTTTGAAATCGGGTGTCGTTCCTCTGTAATCTTCAAAGGACAGGTATCAGCATAGATATTGGTCTGAGACCAATCAAATAAGTAGCCGTCAATTTTGCTATGACATATTCCAGGGGTGCAGAAAGTGAGCGTTACCCCTGAATTATCGAGGATGAGATTTTGTAGACAATTTCTTAAGTTCAGATGCGGTCATATCCATGTTACATCTTTGTCGACTTCTCAAAGGAGACACAAATGTAGTCATGGACGTCAGCAACAATCCAACTTAATGTTCAGTCTGGAAATCTAAAAGGAACTCAAGAGAAACAAGTAGACGTCTACTATGTTCAAACTACATTAGTTGTATTCGCTTCTCCTCCCTGTTATACGAGCATAATAACTTATATAAATAAAGGATGGTTCTTGGGGACTTAGGGAAACTAGTTTGGTGACTTTAACAAGTTATTGATAATGTGTCACAAATTTGGCTCACACATTTTTGCAAACAAAAAACTGCAGCTGGGATGGAACCTGGTTTCATACATATATACCAGGAAAATGCATAGGCTGAGCTGAATTCATATATACACTTAACATTAAGATTAAAAACCATAAAGCATGATTTGACTTCAGCTCAGTAGTTCTTATGTTGACTTCACTTCATAGAGCGACGTTAAAGGATACCTATTAAAGAGAGCGAATTGAGGTTTCAAAGAAGTTAACAAAAACACCGAAAAAAACTACAACGCTTGAACGATCTACAGATATTTCTGCTGCGTTTTGCCTCGTTGTAGCTCCTTGCATATCAAAGAAATATATAAGTGCATTCTTTTTGACATAACAACATTTGTACATGCATTACACACAATACAGCATGTGTCACATTTCTCAAAAACCAACATCTGTTCTTAACCCTGGATATAGTGTAAATGTAGGGTGTTGTATGCACGAACTGTCTGTGCGTAAGGTGGGCCCAAGCTCATCAAGGCTGAAATTGAAGACACCCAAAAAGGAAATTACATTATAATTGGAATGTCCTTTAGACAAGGAATTTAGCGTTGTTGCAAAAAAAACCAACCAATGGATGCTATACATGAAAAACTCTTTACCAAAGCACAGATTTTCAAATATTGCAATCATTAATGTATAGAATATATGTATTTAAAACAATGGTATTGCATTTATTCTGGTGGTGTTTTTTTTAAACTGGAGAAAATAATATAATAAAAAGATTTACTGAAAAGTTTAAAAAGAACAAGGAGAATAAAGACCAGACATACCAGAAGTCTAAGCGCCGTTTGCTTCGTCGACAATAACGAAGTTGAATTCAAGTAATCTTGCCGCGGTGGTGATTGCAAAACCGCATGAAACATCAATGTACATAACAAAAACATTGATATTGTAACGTTCAAGAAGTTATATGTTGTCCAAATATGATGATGATGATGATGATGATGATGACGATGACGATGATGGCGACCATACACATTGCCCGTGTCCATCAGCATTTGACAGCGATCACAAAAATCGCAATATTCAGAACCAGCCCGTTTATATTGTATCGATTATGACATTTTAACATCGTCGATGGGGAAGCAGGGATGCAACTATTCATAAAGGGAAAATTAACGATAAGAAATCGAAATGGTCACGTTTATTGTAAACGCAGACATACTTTGCCTCAGTATTCAGATCATTGTTTATAATCATATTGTGTGATTTCTGTGACGTCACTCCGATGTTGACGCAAATCTCTTTTTTTTTCGTCTGGCGTTTTTAAACGTTTTAAGAGAGATAGATGGACTTATCACACACGCCGGTGATTGCACCTTTAAAATGTTGGACAAAGATATGGTATACCAAATATGAATCCTAATGCATCCTACAGCTGTTTTATCTTTCTACATGTACGACTCGTGCAAGAGGCCAAAACAGACTGTTGAACCAGAAGGTTAGGTAGGTGCATGTAAACCATCAATTTCATGAAGTTCAAAATTCAAACAAGTACTTAGTATCAAATTACATAACGAGTGAAAAATAGATATTTTGAACCGTGCTACTCCTCAGTGTTTGCTTTTCTATCTTGCGAATATTATCGGGTTATCAAGTAATCAAATCCCCCATGAAGGTTTACCATAACCACTATGTTCTAATAAATATAATATACAGAAAGTGCACATCAAAATGTTGCGTTTTGATACGATTTCGTCTCCGAAGATTTCATATATAAGCTGTATGTGGGCATATGTTTTCGTTGCGTTGAAACAGGAGAAGTCTTCTTCACAGTTGGTAGTGAAACTATCTGTATTTTTTCCACTTGGTCGCATAAGAAGCAAACAGGTGAAATATTGATTTCACTGCTACCTCAAGACATAAAAAAAGTGTGTTTTGATTGTTGAGGTTTTTCTCATTTGAATTTTTATTGCTGGTTTTATTCGTGGAAATATCATAACTTTTTTGACATTAAAATATATAACCAGAGCGATTTATATCTGTCCTGCCGGCAATCAGCAGGATCTTATATTTAAATAAAAGCACTTAGAGGTTCAGTGGAGTTATTTCTCTCAATGGTAGTGATATCAACCCGGGTTTATCGAAAGTATAGAGACTTTAACAGCTTTTTGGTCTGATAGACGAAGACTTTGCTTCCTGCGTCGGGAGAATCTTGTTTTGGACTTCTAAACCAGGTGTTAAAAATGATATATTGATCAAACTATGTACATTGTATACCATACAAATATGATACATTGTATTCGTACAAACAACATACATTGTATATCGTGCAAACAACATACATTGTGTATCATGCAAACAACATACATTGTGTATCGTGCAAACAACAACATAGTATATCGTGCAAACAACAACATTGTGTATCATGCAAACAACATACATTGTGTATCATGCAAACAACAACATAGTATATCGTGCAAACAACAACATTGTGTATCGTGCAAACAACATACATTGAATATCGTGCAAACAACAACATTGTGTATCGTACAAACAACATACATTGTATATAGTACAAACAACAACATTGTGTATCGTACAAACAACATACATTGTATATCGTACAAACAACAACATTGCGTATCGTGCAAACAACAAACTTTGTATATCGTACAAACAACATACATTGTATATCGTACAAACAACACCATTGAATATCGTACAAACAACAACATTGTGTATTGTGCAAACAACATACATTGTTTAAAGAACAAACAACATACATTGTATATCGTACAAACAACAACCTACGATTTTGTACAAACAACAACATTGTGTATCGTGCAAACAACATACATTGTGTATCGTACAAACAACATACATTGTATATCGTACAAACAACAACATTGTATATAGTACAACATCGTACGCATTAACGTATATCGTACAAACAGCACACATTGTATATAGTATAAACAAAATGCATTGTATATCGTATAAACATACATTGTATATCGTATAAACATACATTGTATCGTATAAACATACATTGTATATCGTACAATCAACATACATTATTCACAGTATCAAACAAGATATGTCGTAAACACTAACAAAAATAAATTATTTAAACAAACAACATCCACTCACACACAATAAACATGCATTGTACAACGACAAACTGAAACATGCACTATACATACTCTGAAGCAACAGTCATCGTACGCATTAACGTTAAACATACGTACAAGTATCCTTAAAAGAACCTGCATTTTGACTGGCTTAGAGTGAAGAATATGTTACTGCCTGAAGGCTTTTCGTTCGTTACAAATAAATGGGCGGATGGTCAACTTTACCGTGTCGTCTCCTCCTCCCCACATTAAAGGTGTTTGTCAGCTATTATTGTAGCGTGTTATGTCTCCATTATTATTGCTTTTGGCCTTGGGCTACATAAATACTACAATATAGGTATACCAAACATATATTTCTAGCCATGCTATTTTTTTCTCCGAGTTGTTTCCTATGTCTAAGTTCAATGTAACCGAAGTTAACTTTTAAACACATTTGAATGACTTCTACAGATTCCTTAGCTGCGATATTCAGCCTGTAGCTGGCTGGTGTGAAAACAACATATTTGTGCCAATAAATGACCCTTTCCCCATGCTCGTTATATAGGGTAAAATAGTTTGAAAACTTCCAACGACTTTTACGATATTTAGGCCTGTAAGCTGCGTATTTGACACAATTAGCTTGGATGCAATAACATTTAAAACAAAACCATACATGTTTCCTTAATTTGTTGGTATTTCAATAATTAAATGGTCTATGTTAGTTCTTACACTCGTGTAAAAGTAAACAAAACACATATTATTCAAAAGTGATAGTGTTATAAATGAACGCCATGTACGTGTCACGTAAACTACCTCAAGACATATGAAAAAAGTGTTTTTTGATTGTTGAGGTGTTTCTTATTTGAATTTTTATTGCTTGTTTTATTCGTGGAAATATCATAACTTTTTTGACATTAAAATATATACCCAGAGCGATTTCTATCTGTCCTGCCGGCAATCAGCAGGATCTCATATTTTAGTAAAAGCACTTAGAGGTTCAGTGGAGTTATTTCTCTCAATGGTAGTGATATCGGCCCGGGTATAGAGCCTTTAACAGCCTTTTGGTCTGATAGACGAAGGCTATGCTTCCTGCGTCGGGAGAATCTTGTTTTGGACTTCTAAACCAGGTGTTAAAAATGATATATTGAACAAACTATGAACATTGTATATCATACAAACTATGAACATTGTATATCATACAAATATGATACATTGTATATCGTGCAAACAACAACATTGTATATCGTACAAACAACACCATCGTATATCGTACAAACAACAATATTGTGTAGCGATATTCAGCCTGTAGCTGGCTGGTGTGAAAACAACATATTTGTGCAAAATAATGTCTCTTTCCCATGTTCGTTATATAGGGTAAAAATAGTTTGAAAACTTCCAACGACCTTTACGATATTTTGGCCTGTAGTCAATTTAACACAATTAGCTTGGATGTAATAACATTTAAAACAAAACCATACATGTTTCCTTATTTTGTTGGTATTTCAATAATTAAATGGTCTATGTTAGTTCTTACACTCGTGTTAAAGTAAACAAGACACATGCTATTCAAAAATGATAGTGTATAAATGAACGCCACGTACGTGTCACGTAAACATGTTATCAAAATGCAATTACCGTGCGAGTTCATTGACATACTCAACGATGTTAAACAAGCCGTAAAGTAGTTAGTTCAGTTTCAGCACGGAACTAAGGAAGCATGCTAGTGCCTAGTGAACTTCTTTGACATACTCAGTTGTTATTACAATAAAAAATTACACTTCACGTGGCACCCCGCGGCTTTCATAAGAAACAAGCACAAGAAATGTATTTTATTAATTGTCATGTTTTCTTATAGATAGGTTTCGCCTTAAAGATTTATTCATAGTCGACTACATTTTTTCTTAAGTTGCATGGGTGTTGCAGCATAATGATAACAGGTACATTGTATTATTTTCCAAAAACTCTTTACGTACTGTTAATTAAGCAAGTAACAACATACTATTTTAAAACAATATCTCAAGTTTAATATGTAACTATTTCAATGACTTCATCCTGTAGTAGATATTCCATATAAGTTTTGTATATTAATGTACTCTACGCAAGTCATTTTAATACACTACGCAATGTTTGTATATAATCCATATTTAATGACTTGCAAATTGCTGACTGCATAATGACGTTATCGATAGCCTTATCTGACCTGTTTGTACACAGCGATGTATCAAAGGTTCTCACTTTACACCCTTTTGTCAAAGTTCCTGTCATTATGGCGTCATTCATAGATCATGTGTTTCCTCCATATCAATTTCCATTGTAGGTATGACATCATTAAGTAGATTTCTAAAAGAAACTTCCCTATGCTTGATTGATAAAGGGAACCTTGCTATTTGGTTGATAATTTAGAAGTTAATTTAATGTATAACTGACATTTGAAGTGTAGTATTTATTTCAATCTTGCTAAATTGATAGATTGCACCAATCAAACCTTAGTTTAGTGACATAATCCATAAAACATTTCGTCTGACTGTTCAGTTGTATGTTTTTTTCATAATTTGATCGGTATATTTGCATATTAATAAAATTGTATAATAATGGTTTGTCCCGAATTAAGTTATATCCTTACACAACTCTGTGTTACTCTTTCATTATAACATTATGATAACCAGTTATGAATTGACATTTTTATACATTTTTTATCGGATATTATAACGTAATTCATGAAACAGCTGAAACAAAATAATAATAATTTTAACAGTTTTGTTTCAATTTCTTCTGAAGAAGTGTCAACATATTGGTTTCCGTGTCTCCTTGCACACCTCTGATTTAATAACCCGTTGCAAAAATAGTGTGACTGGATGATGTATGGCATACTTAAAGTATCACTGTCCCATCGAAGGCAAACGTACATAGATAATTCAGAAATGTTATATGCAAGCTATATTATAGTCATGCTGGATAATAATCCGATTTATAATTGCATTTTTTGACAATGGAACGGGGATTCTTAAAGTGACCCACTAGTGGTTTCATCTTCTGTAACAACCGTCTTTATCTGGCCCCAGAACTGTTGCAAGCCTTACAAACAAATATACAGTACCGTACTCCGTAACCTGTCTTTCTATGAAAGCTAGGTTGTTTGTATCTTATGTAAAGATTTTAAATATTGACCTGGTTGTGGCTGCGGTATCTTGCTGAGTCACCGTGTGTTATGCTGTTGATGCAAGCCTTGCGTGTAGCAATGCATTTACGCATGAATGAATTTGACTTAAGTGCAGAAGAGATAAAGGACTATGCATTTTCTGCACTGCTTCAAGGAATGTTCTAGACGTGGACGATCTATAATAAGAGGTTCTTTGTTCTGTTGTATTCTTAATCTGATTAATGCGTTCCGAAATGTAAATTGCATCGCGTCATCACAGTGGTCACACGTTTTTAGGTGTCGTTTATACTGCGTAACGTGTATGTTATGCAACCAAAACGTTTCTCATAAAATCTTTTTAGAAATATTATGGAATTTCATGATTCATCCTTTCATATGTAAATAAGCTTCATATACAAATAGATGAAATATATTAAAACGTTTAAAAAATATAACTTATAAAACGTATTGAAATATAGAATGTGTTTTTCATACAGTTTCAAAGTCTTATTAAATATACAAATGTAAGAAATTAACCGAGAAAAGCATTAATTCAACATTTCCACTACGGGGAAACATTCTTCGGACCTCTTGATAATATTTTATTTGCAACATTACTTGTAACAAATTCAAAAGGATAATTAATAGACTCTCTACCTAA
The DNA here is from genome assembly GCF_002113885.1 of Mizuhopecten yessoensis. Classification (NCBI taxonomy): domain Eukaryota; kingdom Metazoa; phylum Mollusca; class Bivalvia; order Pectinida; family Pectinidae; genus Mizuhopecten; species Mizuhopecten yessoensis. The sequence goes on from NW_018404481.1 coordinate 1,036,277, forward strand.
AATAGTATTTGTACGAATATTGATGTAATCATGAAAGTGAAACAGTGATGAAGCTCTTTACCATAAGTGAAAAGATAACGGAAGTTTGAAATTTAAACAATAGTGTTCATATGTTGGCACCAGCTAACACGTACGCAAGGATATATTCTTATACAATTAGGCATGCCGTTATAATATATAACAACATTTTATATAGCGCCCTATCTAGCTTGAATAATAGGCCACTCTAAAGCGCTTTGCAGTACATATAGATATACAATATTACAATATACGTTAACTATAAAGAAACAACCGTCATTCGAAATCAAAATCAATAACAACACGGCAAAATGTGAACAAAAGAAAGAGTGACAACCGCCATGTCAATCATTGTCAATTTCAAAATAATAAACGTCGACCTCTATACCACACAACGAAATAGTATCTTCCCCAACAATATCATGAATGCGAGTATAACACATGGCCATATTCTTCATCGATCCGCACCTCTGTGCACTGTGTTGTAAGTTTTTCTGTCAGGAGTCGGCATCTTTCACGGAAATTATGATAATAGATGCAAACTTGTCAATATTTTGAATAGGCGACATTGATAGGGAATTATGTAAACTTTTATTCATTTTTAAGCTATTTGTTGCTATTTAAATGCATACATCATTGTAACAGTAAAAACTAATGCCTATTCCTCATTAAGAATAGATTGATTTTACATACTTATTAATTTTTGAATATTCATATAAAAAAAATTAAGGACTTTTTCAAAAATACTTCTAATTACTCAAAAAGTGTCGGGAAACTATATATAAATCAGCATATCATTGATGATTGAACTATCATAAACTCAATGTATTATCTAACATCTATCTAATGTTACAAAAGCAACTGCATGTCATTGATGGTTAAAACACTTCCAGTGCATTATTGCTAACGATGTGCATTGTATGATAAATTGACCGTTGGTAGAAAATGAAAACGGCCTCTTCGCGCGGTTGTGTTGGCATATGACAAATACTCGAAAGAAAATGCTTCGTCTTACCGTACAAAGCTCACCTGTGCCAAAGGAATTAATTTAAAGCGACATTCGTGATCTCATTGCACTCACGTGTCTTCGATACGTAAAAAGGGTAATTCATCTTCTTTTGTTAGGTACCAAACATAGTTCATGAATTTAGAGTAATTATTTATTTGATAACTACCACTACTTAATAGAAAAGAACTTCTTTTTCCCCGGTTGAAGTAGACACTTACTATTTAGTTGTCAGAAGATACACATACTATTTAGTTGTCGGAAGATACACATACTATTTAGTTGTCAGAAGATACACATACTTTTTAGTTGTCAGAAGATACACATACTACCTAACTGACGGTTAACATGCATGATATGTCGCGATTAGAAATGGCAAGTAAATGTATTGATCCATTTAGCAGCAGACCCCCCCCCCGCCAATATTTAATCAACCGGATTAACATATTTCATTGCTTCCANCCCACCCGCCAATATTTAATCAACCGGATTAACATATTTCATTGCTTCCAGTTCGGTTGTCGTTTTAAGGCTACCTCTCAAAAAGTATCAATACTTGGATCATAGTTACAGATGAGACCCTGCATCACTTTCTTTGCTGCGGATACTGATTATGGTTTCTAGTGCTAGAAAACTTTAACGTGTGAAAAACTTATTTCTGAATGTTCAAATTACCTTTTATTCTTCTATCTTTTTCATTTTTATTTTGAGGTTTGAGGTAAGGATTATCGATAAAATATGTGTATTTAAGTTTAATTAAATCTTTCAAAATTATGTATATACTTGCAAATCATTTTTTTCCTCACGACACTGAGGCTTAATCTTAATGATACTTATCATAGAACACATTACACCACACTGTTGTACTCGAACCCTGTACTTGTTATTTAACCAATGTTTTCGCAATAATATCTATAAAGATTTGATGCTATTTGTTAATCTTGTTTATTTTAACTATTAATTCAAGCTGTTTGCTTTGTTATTTCAAGTTGAACGCAACATCAATTTGGTTGATTGAAACGGAATTTCAAATGATCTGAACATATTTTGCTGGTCAAAATCACTGGACAAATCATATATCTGGTAATATCAAACCTATATAACGAGATAATCTATTTTATCGCAATCAAGTTATATTTGTGTCAGATAAATTTAAATTTCAAAATATGTTAATACTTTAACCATGGGAAAGTATTTTAGTCTAACAATCGAGTTTTGGTTGATTGAAACGCAATTTCAAATTACCTGAAATTAATTCACTGGTCAAAATCACTGGACAAGTCATACGTATAATACTATAAAACTTTTCTAACGAGAGATCTATTTTATCGCAATCAAGTTATATTTGTGTCAGATAAATTTATATTTCAAACTATTTTCATATTTTTGACATGAGAAAGTATGTTTTCGAGTTTCGAGGACAAAGATAATTGGAGATAGAAAGTCAGTATAAAATAACAAGACCATCAATAATATTATAATATGCTATATTCACGCTTTTTGTATTTCACGATAAAAACACACGAACAAGGACACATATATACACATAATGATAAACGGTGACGCATTAGGAAAGGTTATAAACCACAGATAGGCGAAAAATGTTTGGTGACAGATCATCATAGACTCATAATTACTCCATCATAACGTCATTACAAACACTCATTATCAATGAATTTAAGATTTGTGATTTACGTAATGATATAATATTAAAACGTCTTTATACGAGGACAAAATAGACATGGATGGTCCTTTTTACATCACGATGCAAACTTGTTTATTCTAATTTAATATTGGGTTTCCCGCTGATTAGTGTACTTTTAAGCATCTTTGACATGCATTTTTGGATATAATACATTAACTCATTCACCCCTGAATTTTCATAATGAACTATTCCAACCATTGAATTGGCAGAATTCAAATGTGTCCTTTAGGGGTGGATGAGTAAAAGATACTTGTCCCATGGCAGGCAAAGCAGTAAAAAAACATTCCATTATAGTGTTTCATACATACAGTAACCCCCTATTAGTTTCATTTTCGATATAATTTCAATTGGACTGGGCCAGGTAATCAGATAACTTGCAGGTGGTTAGAACAACAGTATTGTTATCCCAGGTCCTAGGTTCGAATCCCAAATCCTATTCCTTTCAAAGCATTGATATTAATATTTCTATTTCAACTTCTTGTTATTTCATAAAAAATTGTCAGGGAATGGGTTTCTTTGTTTTTATTATTCTTAAAAACATCATGCATGTGAAAGAGTTTTCAATTAATAGCTGCATTTTTTTCGGCAGTGGTACAGGGATCTTTGCAGACCGAAAATGTACGAACATTGTGATACTATGAATCACGTTCTTTGTTGGAAACCTCAAAATCCTATCTCGACTGACTTCTGTTATTACTAGTGGTTTATTGTTTCATGGTTTGCCACATGATGGATCTACTTTCAAACCAAATGTTTTTTCTCCTTTTACCTTGCCTCAATATTGCAGTCACTATATCCCTCTATAGGTTCAGCGAAATGTATAGTATCTGTATGAGGGGAATAAAGCTGGGCTTCTGCGGAATCGGAGGTTTTCTTCCATGTTTTCTTCAATTTAGGGGAAATTGAAAAAAAAATCAATGCTTACTTCTTTAAATTTGCGTAAGAAATCAAAAATGCATATTGATATATGTATTTATGCTAAAAGGCATGTGTATGGAACATCATAATATTATGTGACACACCTATGTAAAATAGATGAGTTAAGGTAGTTCCCTTAAGAATTTATCTGTGAAACATTAACTTTTATTCTTTTAATAATATATACAGGATTTTACACGAATTGTTTTTATTTGACTTACACAATAAGCGTAATGTTCAAGAGCCTCTGGTAAGTGTCGCTCCTCAGCGTTACACTGTAAAGATATAATCAAGATTGATATAATAAATTATATATACATTGTATATATCTTTTGAAAATTTCAATTTTATTTGATCATTATATTAGATTGTTTTCCTTTAAATCATCGCTTTTTCATTTTAACAGCTTCTAAGCGTTACACTGCAAATATTTAAATAAAAATTATATAATAGTTTATATATATTAAATAATAATTTTCAATATTTGTTTGCCATTATGTTAGGTTAATTGTTTTCATAGTCCCTTTTTCGTTATCAAAAGATGTTTTACGTCTCCCTGATCCCTGTGTATATCTCCTGCCCATTTGACACAATGACTGATGTATATATATATAAATATTGTCACGTCCAGAGTGGGCACGCACTTCACTATACGAGACCCAAGCATCAAATCCCTTGTTTATGTTGACAGATGGAAATTACAATTACAGAAAAGCGTGAGCAGCAATAACTTAATAAAGGCCTAATGTAACTTAAATGTTTGAATTTGTATTTTTTTTTTATTTCTAAGGGCTGATAGAACCAGAGGAAGGTTGTGACGTTTCAGAAAACGGAAAAAATGAAACCACTTCTTATTTTCTTGGTTTTGTCAGCTACTTCAGCCCTTAGTGGTAAGTACATATTAGCACCACTGTTATTCTTAAGTATTAATTAATGTTCTTTATCTTGCATGTTATGTTATGTAATAATATTTATGTTTTCACAAAGAAGCAGCTGTTCTTAAAACAATGTGACGTAATGTCGTTCACACTGTTGTTGTTACTGCTTTAAAACCGTATTATTTTATCAACTTATTAACCAAATTAATCTAACGTTTCTAGCTTTGTTACAACGATTTTATGTTATATAGATAAAATAAATATATATATATATATTTGTAAATGATGGGGCTGATCGTTAACAATATATATATATGCATATATATGAGTATTCAATATTACGACTATTGAATTGATAAATATAAATAATTAATAGGTTGTTACAGGTCATAAGAACACTGGTCGTTATACCACCAACGCTTTTGAATTTGACTCACCTTGAATCTTTATGTTTAGTCTATTTGGAATTTAGTTTAGGCTCAGTTCGATGCGGGCATATGATGTTGGGGTCCTGGTTTATGTACAGATGCACTTGATAGGGCTTCATTTTGTTGGTGTTTAGTCCAATCACAATTTTCAAGGCTCGGTTATTCAATATTATTATTATTCTCTTGAAATGGAAATTTGATATACCACATGAAAGTATTAATTAGGATGGTAAAATTGATGCTAAACATAAAATATGTTAAAAAAATATTAAAATCATAAGCACAAATTTACATGCATAGGGATTCGAAATGATTATCCGAAGACAAAATAAGATACAGAAGCATCTTTAAATGTAATGATTTTTCCACGAAATAACATTTAATATTACTTAAGCGATTTCCTATGCCCATCAGGCCTGAGGCAATATGGAAATGTTTAAACGAGCTTTCTGCATTCTGTCACAACTCATTTCGTTATTATTCAGATTAACAACAGGACACATTCATAATCAAAAGACATTTTACTTTAATTTGTCTCAATCTTGACAATAGACAATGATGATTTAATAACCAATGAAAAACACTGTTCTTTTATATCTTTCAATACTTCCTATCTTTAATATTAAAGAAGTTTATTACTATATATTTACATTTTCTACTGAACTTGGACTCAATATACCTACTTAACATTTTAAAGATTATTTTTCAATGAAAATTTTAGTTGGCGTATGAATACATCAGCTTATTATCAACCTGATTACTCTGTTATTCCGCGGAGCGCGGGAAGTAGTTTAATTCATAGATTGTTTTCAATTTGTTTATTTTTTGTCAGAAGTATTCAATTAAATTCAAAAAATAATTTACATCTTAATTTGCTTATTGATCTTACCAGGACGACGACTCACAGTGAGTTATGACGTCATAAGTTTTGATACCTTCCGTGGTGGTAGACTTGCACAAGACCGATATTTTAGAAATTATCCAAACAAATATCAATATCGCTCTGAATGTAAATATAAGGATAGAATCCCATTTTGTTGAGGTTTAAGGGGTATAAACCTCATAAACCTCAACAAAGCGGAATTCAATCCTTAAGAGTTATACAATTTTAAGGCAGATATCATTATTTCTCATTACATTTGTATGGATTTAAAGTTTTCAAGCAGGAGCCCAGCAGAATAATTAAGATAACCAATTTAAAATCGAGGGTGAAAAATGAGGCTCGCGTGCGTTCATGTTTACTGTCCTAGATTGCAATTTAGAACACAAAAAATGATTGATTAACAAATGAAAAATGATAAAACAAAATTATATTCTGCCTATGCCATTTTTTTATGTTTACTTAGATGCGAAATTCGTTTCCACGACAAGAGGGAGAAACGTGGGCTACGATTTGTTGATCAGATGGTTGCCTTGCCCTCCATGCAATTCCCATGGCACGTGTCTCAGGCTTTTGAGGACAAGTGAAATGAACATTCGACGATGGTGCATAAGGTGTATTTTGACGTGCACACTTAAAAGAGAACGACTGCGTTCAACAGCAAGGAACCGGAAGATCGAACTGAAACTTGTTCATTCGGATAAACCGGTCAGCACTTCTTCTTTTAGAGGTTATACGAGTTCTAGATTTGAGACACAACCAACGAAGCAGCTGCGGATTGACAAGACACGCCTACGCGAAAATGTTCAACGTGAAAAAAGGAAGACCGACAGTTTCGAACAACAAAGGGAAGATAAGGTAGCCAAAATGAAAATAAATGTCAACAGTGCTGAGAAACGAGGGCAACAAAGCAAAGAAAAATATACAGAAAATACCAGCAATGTCGTCGAGAAACTAAGTGATAACAGTGCGGACAAATCTTACCGTTCAGCGGAAAGTTCGAGGAAAGGGATAGATAGTGATGAAAGGGACACTTTAGGCATGGAAAGTACAGACAACTATCAGCAAAAGCAAATAGATAGCATTGAAGGTGATACCAATAATGTTGCCAGGCCAGTATTGAGTTCTACGTCTGTCAAGAGATCTGAATCGGATAATGATACTACGAAAAGAGGTTCAACTTCAGACAAGAGATCTAAATCTGATAATGAAAGTAAAGAAAGAGGTTCAACCTCAGACAAGGGATCTAAGTCTGATAATGGAAGTAATGATAGAGGTTCAACTTCAGACAAGAGATCTGAATCTGATAATGAAAGTAAAGAAAGAGGTTCAACCTCAGACAAGGGATCTAAATCTGACAATGGAAATAATGAAAGAGGTTCAACTTCAGACAAGAGATCTAAATCTGATAATGAAAATAAAGAAAGAGGTTCAACCTCAGACAAGGGATCTAAATCTGATAATGGAAGTAATGAAAGAGGTTCAACTTCAGACAAGGGATCTAAATCTGATAATGGAAGTAATGAAAGAGGTTCAACTTCAGACACGGGATCTAAATCTGATAATGGAAATAATAAAAGAGGTTCAACTTCAGACAAGAGATCTAAATCTGATAATGAAAGTAAAGAAAGAGGTTCAACCTCAGACAAGGGATCTAAGTCTGATAATGGAAGTAATGATAGAGGTTCAACTTCAGACAAGAGATCTGAATCTGATAATGAAAGTAAAGAAAGAGGTTCAACCTCAGACACGGGATCTAAATCTGATAATGGAAATAATGAAAGAGGTTCAACTTCAGACAAGAGATCTAAATCTGATAATGAAAGTAAAGAAAGAGGTTCAACCTCAGACAAGGGATCTAAATCTGATAATGAAAATAATGAAAGAGGTTCAACTTCAGACAAGAGATCTAAATCTGATAATGAAAATAAAGAAAGAGGTTCAACCTCAGACAAGGGATCTAAATCTGATAATGGAAGTAATGAAAGAGGTTCAACTTCAGACAAGGGATCTAAATCTTATAATGGAAGTAATGAAAGAGGTTCAACTTCAGACAAGGGATCTAAATCTGATAATGGAAATAATAAAAGAGGTTCAACTTCAGACAAGGGATCTAAATCTGATAATGAAAGTAAAGAAAGAGGTTCAACCTCAGACAAGGGATCTAAATCTGATAATGAAACTAATGAAAGAGGTTCAACTTCAGACAAGAGATCTAAATCTGATAATGAAAATAAAGAAAGAGGTTCAACCTCAGACAAGGGATCTAAATCTGATAATGGAAGTAATGAAAGAGGTCCAACTTCAGACAAGGGATCTAAATCTGATAATGGAAGTAATGAAAGAGGTTCAACTTCAGACACGGGATCTAAATCTGATAATGGAAATAATAAAAGAGGTTCAACTTCAGACAAGGGATCTAAATCTGATAATGAAAGTAAAGAAAGAGGTTCAACCTCAGACAAGGGATCTAAATCTGATAATGAAACTAATGAAAGAGATTCAAATTCAGACGAGGGATCTGAACATGACAGTGAAAGTATAGAAAGAGGTTCAACATCAGACAAGGGTTCTAACTTTATAAGTGACAGTACAGAACAGGGTTCAACACCAGAAAAAGGATCTAGATCTGACAAAGACAGTACAGAAAAGGCTTCAACATCAGACAACGGATCTAAATCTGACAGAGATAGTGGAGAGCAGGATTCAGCATCAGACAACATATCTAAATCTGACGGTGACAGTGCAGAACTGGATTCAACATCAGACAAAGGATCTAAATCTGACAGAGACAGTGGAGAACAGGGTTCAACATCAGACGTTTTAGGATCTAATTCTAATGATGATAGTAATGAAACAGGTTCAACCACAGACGACGAAGGATCTCAATCTGGAGGTGAAAGTAAAGAAAAGCGTTCAACATCAGACGAAGGATCAAATTCTGACGGTGACAGTACAGATCAGGGTTCAACATCAGACAAAGGATCTAAATCTGATAAAGACAGTGCAGACGAAGGATCTAATTCTGACGGTGATAGTACGGAAACAGGTTCATCATCAGACGAAGGATCCAAATCTGACAGTGAGAGTACGGAAAATGGTTCAACATCAGACAAGGATTCAAAATCTGGCAGTGATAGTAAAACGAGTTCAACATCAGACGAAGGAGCTAGCTCTGGCGGTGAAAGCAAAGAAAGTGATTTCTCTTCAGATCAAGGATATAGTGCTGAAAGTAATGGTACAGAAAATGGTTCTCCATCTGACAAGCAATCAAAGTCTGACAACATTAGTGTTGAAAACAAAAGTTTTACTCAAGATGCAGGATCTGGAAAGTCTTCTGCAGAGAGTAGTTTAAGATCAGAGGGTGATTCTAAGCAGAAAAAGGCTGATACCGCGGCAGATTCTACACCAGGTAAACGCTCCCAGTCTGACGGTGAAAGTTCAAAAGGCAGATTGAGATCTAACGAATACTCTAAGAGCACGGACAAACATAGTAAAACCCTGCCTGATAGTCATGAAAGATTTACTGAAAATGCAAAGAGGAAGTCTCCATCAGATCTTGCTAGACGTAGACACGAGTTCACTAAGGCCGAAAAACTTAAACCTCACATGGCGAGTACAGAGAGAAAGCAAAACAAATATCAAGACAGCAAGAAAATTGAACCGAGAAGATTTTTAACGAGCTTTATGAGAAACCTCCGAAAATCTAGATCAGACATTCTGAAAGTCATTCGATTACGTGATGGAAATTTTCAGCGGCTAGTTGATGGAAGCGGGGAAAATATTGGATACAACAACGGTAGGGGACGTGTCGGAATCTCGAGCACAGAAGCTATTGGACACCGTGGGTTTTTCAGGTGAGTAGATAAAGTGTGTCATTAGGTGAGGATATACAGTACAGAGTTAGATCAGGGGAATAGATACAGTAGTGCAGTCAATACTTCCGTATTAAACTCAACAATATCATAGCTTTAGAGGTACAAAGGAAAATATATACCCGTCATATTTGGCATTGTGTATTGCTGTAATCCCTTCTGATATCAGTTATATAGTATCACACAGTTATTTAAAACAATTAACTACTGCCTTCCTCATAATGCTGTTGTTTACGTGTTTAAAGATTCGTTATTCAGCAATAATCCTTAAGCCTGTATTGAGTGATACTTTTTACGACTGACTGTTGTGATAATTCTTCCGTCTGAATGGAGGGACATTCAAAACATCTGTTCGAAGTGATACAAATGTATTCCTAACGTCTGTATGAAGTGGTAATCCTAACGTCTGTATGAAGTGATAATTATAATGGCTGTATAAAGTATTTATCCTAATGTCTGTATAAAGTGATAATCATAACGTCTGTATATAGTGATAATCCTACCGTCTGTACAAAGTGATAATCCTAACGTCTGTATGTAGTGATAGTCCTAACTTCTGTATAAAGTGATAATTTTAACGTCTGTATAAAGGGATAATCCTAATGTCTGTATAAAGTGATAATCCTAACGTATGTATGTAGTGATAATCCTAACTTCTGTATAAACTGATAATCCTAATGTCTTTATGTAGTGATAATCCTAACGGCTGTATGAAGTGATAATCCTAAAGTCTGTATAACGTGATACCCCTATCCTCGGTATGAAGTGATAATCCTAAAGTCTATATACAATGATCATCTTAACGTCTGTATATAGTGATAATTCTTCCGTCTGAATGGAGGGACATTCAAAACATCTGTTTGAAGTGATACAAATGTATTCCTAACGTCTGTATGAAGTGATAATCCTAACGTCTTTATCAAGTGATAATTATAATGGCTGTATAAAGTATTTATACTAATGTCTGTATAAAGTGATAATCATAACGTCTGTATATAGTGATAATCCTACCGTCTGTATAAAGTGATAATCCTAACGTCTGTATGTAGTGATAGTCCTAACTTCTGTATAAAGTGATAATCCTAATGTCTTTATGTAGTGATAATCCTAACGGCTGTATAAAGTGATAATCCTAACGTCTGTATAAAGTGATAATCCTAAAGTCTGTATGAAGTGAAACCCCTATCGTCTGTATGAAGAGATAATCCAATCGTCGGTATGAAGTGATAATCCTAATGTCTATATACAATGATCATCTTAACGTCTGTATATAGTGATAATATTTACGTCTGCATAAGGTGATAATCCCAACGTCTGTATGTAGTGATGATCCTAAAGTTTGTATAAAGTGATAATCCTAACGTATGCTTAAATTGATAATCCTTATGTGTTTTTTTTTAAAAAGCTAACGTCTGTTAAAAGTGATATTCTTAACATCTGTTTATAGTGATAATCCACCTGTTGTATCCAGTACAAGATCAAAGGTATTCTATACAATAGCATCCGGAACTTTATTTCTCTTACCCTGGGCAGGGATATCCACCATTTTACCGGTGTGAGATTTTCTTGTCTCACCCTAGGGTTGAGACGGGGGGATTCCCCTATTCATAACAATGGCATGACGTCACTTCAACAATACAATGACGTCAAGTCAACAATCCGCCAACGTCACGTCAACCCTGAATTTAGCATGTAACGTTATCGTTACATTGTGTATAATACACAATGGGAGAACAGGGTAAGAGAAAAAGAATCATTCACCCCCTTGTTGGTGAGAAAGGGGAATCTCCACCCTCGGGAAAAGATTCTTAAGTTGCCAAACACTCGACAAAGCCTCGTGTTTGGCAACTTAAGAATCTTCCCCTCGGGTTGAGATTCTCCTATCTCACCCCCAAGGGGGTGAAAGATTCTATTAATCTCACCCTAGGGTTGAGACAAGCTACACGTGTTCTTTGTACGTTCTCAACAATTGTATGACGTCATTGCAACAATACCATGACGTCACGGCAACAATACAATGACGTCACGTCGACAATTCAGCCGCATCACATCAACATTGTCTTGCATTGATGTAACGTCTATATAAAATACAAGGCTAAACAGGGTAAGAGAATAATAATCATTCACCCCCTTGGGAGTGAGACAGGGTGATCTCAACCCTCAGGGTAAGATTCTTAAGCTGTCAAACACTCGGCAGGCCTCGTGCTTGACAACTTAAGAATCTTGTCTAACCCCCAAGGGGGTGACAGATTCTATTAGATCTATATAACTACATAGTTATTGCTGGGTCTAGATTTATATTATCTTAGCAGAAATATTTCCCATATTCATAACCACTTTAGACATGTTCCAATGCCAACATAACTCGGTGACAGATAATATAAGTTCTATATAAAACACAATGAGCAACAACATAAAAAGGAACAATAAACGTACCGATATCATCTAGACATTTACAGTTCATTATGAAGCAACGGGTTGAAAGTGTTCAGAGGAAACCTTGATGTAAAAACTGGTGTTGAAAAACGTCAGTGTCGAAATAAATAATGACAAAACGTATGTTGTTTCAATACGTTTATGACGGTGATACCGTCATAAAAATATATAATTATGTATTCACAAAAACGATCCTAAGGTCGATCAACCAAGAGACGAAAACGGTGCTTGCGCCAATAAACATTCTCAGTGAAAAACCCCGGTCACTTTTGGTCCTAGTATCCCATAAACTTTATATAATAATTGAACAAGCAACAACTTACTAATATCAGAGGTAATTATAGCTTACGATCTATCTCAAACATCTTATTCATCTGTGGTACTTCTCACTTTATATCAGTCAACTATACAAATGATTTATCTCGACCATATCGGTGAATACCGCATTAAAAAGGCAATCATATGTTCAGACTCTCTATCTGTCCTACAGAGATTACAGTTACGAGATCCTTTAAACACACTCATACAAAACCTTGCTCTTCGAATATCTCGTATCATTAATAAGTCAAAAATAACTTTACTATGGATTCCGAGCCATGTCGGAATTAAAGGCAACGAATGTGTTGACAGGGATGCAAAAAATTCATTAAATCTCCAACAAACAAATATCAAACTACCATACACAGATTTTAAACCTACTATTCGTACAGCCATTCAAAATGAATGGCAGCAACGCTGGTCTCGAGAGACCACCAACAAACTTTTTAAGGGACAACCGAAACTTAAAACATCTATTCCAAGTCGGAAAGATCGTAGAGAGGAAATGGTCCACGCTCGGCTCCGTACTGGGCACACATATCCTACTCATTCGTACCTTTTAAAACGAGAAGATCTACCTTCATGCCACGCATGTGACACTCCATTTACAGTGGAACATTTTTTAATAGAATGTTCGATTTTAAACACATTCGTGATAACTACTTTCGAGTCCCGGATATAAAAACTCTTTTCAGTTCCGTGGATTCGAAGGCATTATTTAACTATTTGAAAGACTTCGGTCTATTCTATAGACTCTGATGTCTTTTAACCCAACTTACCCTTTTTGACGTTATATATATCACATATTCCATATCATCTATTCGTTATCTCTTTTATTATTTTAACCCCCTTTTTATTTTTGATTATCTACACATACAATGCGAACGCTTTTAAAATGAACCATTTTATCTGATTTTATCTTCGCTACTCACATGTTTGTTAAAAAAAATAAGATAAATAAATAAATCACCATGGCCCTAAATGACCACAGCCGTCGATGGGCCGTTAAACATAAACAAACAAAAAAACAAAAAATTATCTCGAATAGTTAGGATTACAATGGTGTTCATTGTTTAAATTTGAAATGAGAGAGGCCCATAGATCCCCACCTTAAACCTGTCTCCGAGTCAGGCTCAAATCAATGCGCAGAATCGCCATGATGATTTGACGTGATTGCCTGTTATTTTTTTCCATATTTATCTACGATCGAAGCATGACCGTTTTTTTTATGTTATAGTGGCTATCAACATTTAACATAGACATGAGTTGAAAAAACGAGTTCTAAATACCCATAACATATAAGACTGCTTACATTCTTGATACTCCTCCAAATTTGCACTAGGTGAAATATAATCTGGTCAGACATGACTTTTTCACTGGAAACAGAAACAGCATGCTTTATACAGCAAAATGATTTTACAACCCTAATATAAACTCTTGACTGAGAGTTCCCGGTGACGACGATTTAATCAGACAATTGTAAAAAGTGTTATGATTATTTGGGGCTAAGGGAAGAAGATTTCCACCCTTTCACCCATTATCTCTGTTGTATTGTTCTAATCACCATTCTGATTTATTGTAGTGACTAATTTCCCCTCAGGATGAGACGTCCCTGAAGAACTATCTGGAGCAGCGATCTTTCCATTGACTTCGTATCAACGAACCGTGGAGCTGCCAAGCAACAACAATGATATTATTTTTTTTGTTCTTTGTTAAAATCGTGCGTAGATATTTCAAGGACAGCTTATAATATATATATTTTTCTCACGCAAAATTTATTTGATTTATACATACCCTGTGTAATGTTTCTATTTTGTTTGTTCAGGACTGTAAACAGATGATTGAAATTGTATACTTCTTCGCCGGAAACTGTTGAGATCACCCCACAGACAGAACACTTGTATTTTGACTTATCTATTAGTTTTGAGTAAAACGAGAATTATGTGCCCCTATACCTTTCGACATATAACACTTAAGTACAGTATCATTTACATTGTGTCATTAAAGTCAGTGTAGTTTAGAGTATATTTGGTAAGTGCATTCTGGTCACGGTTTGAAATATGAAGCGGTAGGAATACTATTCTTTGACTTAGTCCGTCTGTTCTATTTGAATTACGACTTCAGTAGAGTATACATTTTCTATGAGTAATATGTGTCGTAGATACACTGGAAAAGCTGAAATAAAAACCACCAACATGAGTTATGAAAACAACCGTAAATGTGTGTTTAACTAGTAATTTGTCTGACAGTTTTGAAGAATTATGAGGAGAGGTGTTTAACAGACAAAGACAAGAAAAATTGAGATCAGGTTGTCTTTGTTCCTTTTTATGATCCATATGAAACACTATGGAAAAAAAATGTATAAAAAGTAGTGATTTCAAGTATATTTAGGCATTGTCTTCATATACTCTACAATATACAGGGACTGGGAAGGTTTTTACGAGTAAATAACTCCATCTGTATTGAAATTAACACAACGATGAAATGTACGCAATAATGGCTTTGAAGATAGCAAATGATTATGAATAGCAAGTAGGTAAGTAAGTTGGAGGGGTTTAACCGTTAGAGTTGGCTAAACATGATGAAAATTGCCATTAAACACCTCGTTGAAGTAAATCATAGTCTTTAAAACTGTACAAAGCTTTCTCAGTCTCATATGTTGAATATACAATAGTGTCATCCTTCTAATTTGTAACACTCTTTCTGATTGCCGGGGTCTATATTTCTACTTCGGCTCGGGGTCTGTAAAGACCAGACGGGGTCTATGAGCCCGTACATCCCTCCTAACCCAGAAATAACTAATATTATTTAGTTCAAAACGTTTTTGGACGCTTACATTTATCTATGACGTCACAATTACCTTTATAATCCACACGCGTAAGCAAGCCATTTCTTTTAACACAGGTGTAATCAAAATTTTGACCTTGTACTTTGCTCATAAAAATAAGAATCTTGTTTCTTTACACTTGATGGAGACGCATAGCTGCTGTCTAAAGAAAAAATGAGATTGAAATTAATATTCATTTGGACTATTTCGTGTATATCCCAAGTCATAGATCAGCAACATTTTTCTTCATTCTTTGACACTTAAGAGGTTTTATGTATTACCTGTTATATGTTTTGCTCACGGTATGGCCCAAAGTATTTGATATCAGTTACCTTCAACATTTCTAATCAGGTGCACATTCTTAACGTAAGCATACATTTCTAATCTTGTATACATTGCTATTCTGGTATTAATTTCTTATCACTTTATCATAATTTAGTATACAATAATAATCGAAGTATACATTTCCTAGTCGTATTATACGTAACTTATCAAGATGTACATCTCTAATCTAGCAATAATTACTACTCTAGTATATATTACTACTCTAGTATATATTATCTAGTATATATTACTAATCTAGTATATATTACTACTCTAGTATATATTACTATTCTAGTATATTTTACTACTCTAGTATATATTACTTTACTAATCTAGTATATATTATTACTCTAGTATATATTACTAATCTAGTATATATTACTAATCTAGCAATAATTACTACTCTAGTATATATTACTATTCTAGTATATATTACTACTCTAGTATATATTACTATTCTAGTATATATTACTACTCTAGTATATATTACTAATCTAGTATATATTACTACTCTAGTATATATCACTACTCTAGAAGATTACAAACCTGAAGAGTCCTGTGAAGGGTGAAAGCAGCTAGTTTTTTAGTCGGTCGTTAATCTTATTTTTTCTATATTACTACTCTAGTATATATTACTACTCTAGTATATATTACTAATCTAGTATATATTACTAATCTAGTATATAAAACCAATCTAGTATATATTACTACTCTAGTATATTACTACTCTAGTATATATTACTACTCTAGTATATAAAACCAATCTAGTATATATTACTACTCTAGTACATTTTACTAATCTAGTATATATTATTACTCTAGTACATTTTATTCCTAAAGAGTATATATTACTAAGTAACGAACACGAACATTACATACCAAGTATACATTATAAATCTGGTATGCATAACTAATTTAGTACACATCACTAACCTTAGTATACATTACTTATATAAATGTACATTACTTACCTAAGTATACATTACTTATCAAGCGTATATTACTAACCTAAATATACATTATTAACCGGGGTATAAATTACTAATATAAGAATACATTACTAACCGAAGTATACGTTCTTTATCTAAGAATACATTACTAATCTGAGTATATATTTCTAACCGAAGTATAAATTAATTATCTAAGTATACAGTACTAACCGAAGTATACATTGCTCATCTAAGAAAACATTCCTAACCAAAGTATACTTTACTAATCTAGCATAAAATACTAATCTTAGTATACATTACTTACCTAAGCATATATTACATATCTAAATATTCATTACTAATTTAAGTATATATATACCAGTCAATAACTCAATAATTTTGTCTAAACGACTTATCTAAGTATGCATTTTAATCAAGTGTACAATAAAAAAATTGAATGTATATCTTTAATCTTGTGTGCATAAGTAATCTTAGCGTATATTTTAATTCATTATGATTTATTGTATGTAACTTATCTAACCTTATCTTTTTCTAATCTAGTACACATTCTTGATCTAGAATACATTATTGATTTACGTAACATTCGATACATAATTAAAGGCGTTGTCACACAATCTTCAGAATCGATGTATGACGAATTGGCAATGGTGTAGAACTGCATTAATAGTTCAATTTTTGACGCTGTGATATAGATAGCATCTCACATGACTTAATTTCCATATGATATCAATAAAAACAGTCGAAATTGACAATAAACGTGACAAGTTCATAAATATTATATGATATCGAATTAAACCTGTGCCCATATTTTATGAAATCACTCTCATGCTTGGGCATGAGTTCCCCAAACTCAAGCAAACTTGTATTAACACAGAGAAAAATAGTATGACACAGCCAAAAACAAGCCTAGACACTAAAAACAAGGAACATTTTATTATCACAACACGGAATTTAGTTCGAGCAAAATAACTTAGTCTGGGCGTGAGAACGTTTTCATGACTTTAGGCCCTGGCGCAGGTCCTATAACATTAGATAATATGAAAAATATAATAATTTGGGCGTATTCGCTAAATAACATGGTAATTATGTTATATATTTGATAGTTTGTTGCCATTTACAAAATAAATTGGTACACTTTTTTTCGTGATTTTAAAAGCATTATTAGAAGCCATTTTAATGATACGTATTCGCTTTTGTGTTCGCTTGAGTAAGTCCACAGTTGAAGTAATAAAAGATGATTTAGTAGAAGTTTATGTACATTACTAAGGTTCCAGAGGCTATTTTGTCAATTTTCAAGTGCATTATTTGGGGTGATAAATTATGGGTTTTTTTAACTGGAAGTTGTTTCCTTTTCTGAATATTCAGATATATGTAGTGACAGAAAGGGATAAGAAAGTGTAAGTTAATTATGCATTCGAAATTATATAAATTTATCTTTCTTTCCCTTCTTTCATAAAGAGATTCTGGATAGGATCAATGGTAGAAAAACGATAACAATATACATCTGTTGAATAAAAAAACCTCAATATACATCATATACTGCAAAGTTGTTAATATTCGCGAGGTATTTAATTTCGGTATATATGTGGTTTCCTAAGATAGGGCGAAATTAAATATCCAGTGAATATTAATAACATGAATAATAATCTCAGTGTGGATACATCTAATCAGACAATAGAAATGTCTGTTTACCCGATTACTACATTATTACCAGGATAAAACAACAATTCAATTCTGTATTTTATTTTATTTTCACAAAAAAAACCTGCAAAAATAAATTCCATCACCAATATACAAAAGTGCTCTCGTGGCCATGTTGCGTAAAATGTAATCCCTTCGAGCTAATCTAATCGGGTCAACCGCAAAATATAATGATAAGTACATGACGTCAAAGAATTACGCACTGGAGTCAAAATGGCGGCTTTTTACTTTTAAAGGTTGCATGAAAATTGTCGTTTTACACGAATAAATGCCACTTATCTTGTTTATGTGATAAAAAAGGATCTTACACTCGTTTTCATTCCATATGAAATTTATGAAACTCGTCACGAATTTTTCATTTTAGCTCGCCAGAGGCTCGCTAAATTGCAAAATTCTTAGACTCGATTCATAAATCTCATATGAAATGGAAACTCATGTAAGATCCTATATATCTTCCAGTTAATTCCTAAGTACACTATTATCCTGGTTCTACCTAGATATATATACACTTGACAGATACTTCATCTGACGATATTCACAGAGAATATCGCACAATTCGTAGAAACGTTATTATTTAAAGATACTTCCTGGTCATGTTACATGCACAAGACGAACGTCGCAGTTGTAGGTTCGGTAGACAGTTTCAACAAGTTGCAGAACGTGTTTCGTGATCGAGGTCGACAATATAGCTAAATGCAGTAATTAATGGCCGTATAAAAAGATTCCTAGTCGCATATTTAAGGCCATCGTTAAAAAAGCAATCTGCTTGCCGTTACCCGACCAAGGATTATAGGTTTGGGTAGGTAAGTTAAAATAAGTTGTAGGTTCGGAAGACAATTTTACCAGGTTGCAGAACGTGTTTCGTGAGGTCGACAAATTAGTTATAAACAGGAATGTCCGTATAAAAAAGATTCCGGTCGTATATTTAAGGCCATCGTTAAAAAAACAATATGCTTGTCGTTACCCGACCAAGGATTATAGGTTTGGGTAGGTAGGTAGGTAAAACATTTTGTTTATATAAATCCGACGAAGAAAGAAAAACGTAAATCATCTATATCGGTCAAACCGTTCATCAGAAGCAATGCACACATTTTGTTTTACCCCATGACTCAGTAACATAAACACTTTGAATATTTATACGCTTTACACATTTTAATTTCTAAAGGGGACAGTATTTTGTACCTTGATTTAACATAAAAAATGCGAAAAAGTTCAACAAACTTTCTGTATACGGTTCGTTTTTCCTTGGTCGGTCGCCGAATCGTTTTTCCTTGGTCGTTCGCGGTCGCGTTACGCAAAAGATACCTAAATTTGTATTTAGGCCTAATATAATGGAGATGTATCCTCGGGTGAAAATGTAATTTAAGAAAGTGACAGGCCAAATGGCATTAAAATGATAATGCCTTTGCTCGGGTCATTTACCCCCGTAACTCTAACAATTCAATTTGAAACGCTTACAGGGATGGGGTAAGGGGTAGGGGGTTTCGTTTATGTGTACAAACCGGTTCGTCTATCTTTGAATTTAATATTACTTTTAATTAAAATCTGACGGACTTGGAAAATATCAATGCAGGAGGTCTTTGTAATGGCTTTCAAGAGAGAGAAATGTCAAATCACCAGGTCCAAATGTTTTTAATAAACGAACAACTTTTGTCCATCCGGTGCCATTGTTGCAATAAACGAGAGTGTCCCCTATATGCCATATATAAACTTTGATTTTGCCATACCACATAGCTAGTCTATACCTCTTTGGATTGGAGAGCAAGATACCCAACCGGATTTGATATATAAAACTTTGATATTTTTTCTATATTAAAAAACTAATATAAACCCGCCTAAACGTCGTCGCTATGTTTAAGATCGGAAAGATATCTTGATAAAACCTGATATACCTGCATCATTCACAAAAGTTGTATTGTGCACTGTAATTATACGGCAAGCCAACTTAACATTTATTAAATGAGCAATGTCTATCCTTTAATCAAAAAGATTCTATAATTTAATATAGATTTTTTGGCTTAAGAATTACTCATGAGATCTCGTAGAAGGACGAGACAGTCTAATTTATTTTTTGGCTAGCTTTATCTATAACAAAAATTTCGTATGATGTGAAATGTATGCACATAGTGACGTTCATTTTTAAAGCTCTTAAGAGTCTAGCATTTTTCACGAAACTTGTGAACGGTTACTATTAGGTAAATATAAAGAAAATAATTTTATTTTTATATTTGGTCATAAGGCTAACATAAATAGTTCTACAAAATATTTTAGAAATTGCTGATATGAAGCTCAGCATGTACTTAATTGACTTACGTTAGGTTGTCTTTCTACTTGGTACACACCAGTCAATCTCTGATCCGTACCATATCTTCCCATGAATATTTACTTATCGTTTTACGAGAGTAAGTGTATCTTTGTGCGTCTGGAGCGTCACACTGGCGTCCTAAAACACTTCATGATATATGTGGGAAATGCTTATTATTGTGTCACTGTGTCTGCTATCTTTATAGTCCATTGTTCACTTTAAAACTAATTCGTTTTTCGCATAGGGAATTTTATCATGCATGCCTGTCATGCAGTTTTTTTCGCAATATAACCTCACATTCGCTTTCCATTACATATTTTATTACACCAATTAAACAATTCCTGCATTAAATTCAATTTATAAAATGTGTTTTTAAATAAGATGGAATTAGAAATATTTAACTTACCGATAGCGGAAATTGCATTTGTGTCTGCAGCAGAATAAGTGAGTGGGTTCATATGCAAATAATTGTTAAATTAGGAGATTGCAGAAGTTCACATAATTCTGTAATGAACCTCGGGAGTCTTGTGTGATTTCATTCATCGAATGGATATCTTTTCTTACTACGGTTAATTCGACGTTCACAAAACTTCACAAGCCATACCTCATTCAAATGAATGAATAAAATAATCTTTTCTCATTTTTACAATAATTATGATTTTTTTTTTTTTTAAAATCGCGATATTATATAAACTTTACTTATTTTACAACAATTGTGAAAGACGTTTTCTAACTAACATTAATCACTCTTGTTGGCTCGGATGGAAGCGCGCAGGGGGTTAAATGTGGGGGGAACCGGAGTACCCGGAGAAAACCCACATGGTCGGGCAGGTGATCAAATACCTTTTAAACGTCCGATCTGGGAATTGAACACCGGCCATCTTGGTGAAAGGCGAGTGCGTTATCCACTGCGCCACACCAGGAGGTCTGTATTTGGGAGGAAACTGAAGTACCTGGAGAAAGCCCAAATGGGTAGTCGGGTGTTGCAGTGGATAACATAGGTTCGACTCTATTTGGGTTTCCTCCCCGACCGCATGGGATTTCCCCGCGTGCCCTGGTTTCCTCCGACAACAACACCATCTGCGCGCTTCCATCAGGAAAAACAACAGGGATTAATTCAAGTTGGAAATCCTGTTACAATTGTTGTAAAATAAATAGAGTTTATATGAAACACGCATGGTCGGCAGGTGTCCAACAACTTTCTAAATCCAATACAGGACGTCCAGGATTTTATTATTTGAAGTGGTGATCAATTGGATATCTTACTTGATTTACTTAACACCTCGGCGACAGTACTAATACGTGGGGTATGACTCAAACTATCGAGTAATTACCACATAAGCAGAAGGTGAAACTAATAAATGTAAACATCGAGAAGGAGGACAAATATATAGTAGGTATAGTATGTGTAAACACATAGACAGTAGGTGTAATAAGTGTAAACACGGAGTAGGAGGTGTACCTAATACAACACATAGACAGTAGGTGTAATAAGTGTAAGGTATAGTATGTGTAAACACATAGACAGTACGTGTAATAAGTGTAAACACGGAGTAGGAGGTGTACCTAATACAACACATAGACAGTAGGTGTAATAAGTGTAAACACGGATCAGGAGGTGTACCTCATATCACACATAGACAGTATGTGTAATACGTGTAAACACGGAGCAGGAGGTGTACCTAATACAACACATAGACAGTAGGTGTAATAAGTGTAAACACGGAGCAGGAGGTGTACCTAATAT
>NW_018404481.1:1063709-1077788 GCF_002113885.1 Mizuhopecten yessoensis
TTACGACTTGCCACTTACGACTTATTTATGTAAAATCCCTCTTTGATTGATAAACTCTGTACATCATAGTAACCTACTGTAATATCCATATCTTTGATTTCCCATATTTACATTGATTTTACCAAGTTACTCACCAGTATAGTCACCACTGTTCAGTCACCATCAGCCCACCTTCGCGGTCCTCGTGCACAAGCCTCGTTTTGGTAAGTCGGCAATAATCTACTAGGATGTCGACATAAATAAGTCGTAAGTGGCAAGTCGTAAGTGGCAAGTCGATGTCACACCCGAGCATTAACACGATAAAAAGCCGAGTTACCCACTTACGAGATAATTATCTCGGCAAAATTATCTCGGCAAATGTGATAATATG
Organism: Mizuhopecten yessoensis; assembly: GCF_002113885.1. Lineage (NCBI taxonomy): Eukaryota > Metazoa > Mollusca > Bivalvia > Pectinida > Pectinidae > Mizuhopecten > Mizuhopecten yessoensis. The sequence continues at coordinate 1,064,080 of NW_018404481.1, forward strand.
TCGACATAATTTAACAGTTATGTCGACATCTTCTCAGATTATGTCGACATATTCTCAGATTATGTCGACATCTTTCAATAATTATGTCGACATACGTAACTCGTAAGTCGCAAGTGGATGGCAGAAATATGCCACCATACAATCTATTGTATATTAATGTGCATACAAAACTTCTAGTTTGTTAGATAAGATAAATATACACGGTACTGAATAAATAATGGTTCATATACGAACATTAATCTCCGATGTCACATTGAAGGACTTACTAAAACTGTCATATTAAAAATTTATATCTGATAAAAATGTAATAATTTAGAAACATGACCAGTCAAATGACATGCAAAATCTCATTCAGCTCCAATGACACAAAGCTCCTATCAGCTACAATTGTCTGCACAATAAAATATGACAGACAGACACACACATCAGGAAGTATGTTTATGAAGGATATCTACACATTAGAAAATTTGAGACCACGATGAAAAATATGTTGTCGTTTCTAAAAGTTAAAGTATTCCAATGACACCTAACATACATTCTTAAAATGAAAGGACTGTAAGACTTTTTACCGAACTGTGGGAAACATAGTGTACGATAAGAGTATAAAGCTGCCCTTAAAATGCCTCCATTGTTTTAAATGTAAACGCGTCGTCTACGATACCTTTAATGATGCAGTAGCAATGTCTTAAACATTGGAACTACCCCACATAGGCGTCTACGAATCAATACACATCTATTCTAAAAATTGATTTGCATGTTTGCTATCGTCAACTACATATTAAACAGTTCAAACGGCATCTGTTTTGAAAGAAGTAAATCTGCGCTTAAAATGCCCAAGGCAAGACCCACAACTCTGACACAATGACCGCCAGCATGCCAGTTCCTTCGGACTTGCAGCGTGTTATTATGGTGAAAGAATGTATGGAATCATCTTAACCAAAGCAGATTTATTCCCAAAGTAAAACAAGCAATTACAACAAGATACATCTGTTTCAAAAAAGACATTTACAATGAAAAATATGGAAACAGGTGTATTCAAAGGATGCTTATGTCAGCGTTGCCATCATATAGAGGCCTCACTTTAGGTTTCGTTTGCCAGCAACTGAATTGAGTTTGTAAGTGGCGTGTCGACATAAAACGGGGCATTAACACTTATAAGAAGTCGACGCTATTTAGTAGATAAATATCTCGGGAAACATCATTTCGGCAAATGTGACAAAAACATCGACATTATTCAAATATAACTTCGGCATTTACATAGACACTTTCCACCATAGTATATAATTATTCCGTACTGGTGAGCTGTAAAAATAGTATACAAATAGTGTACGAGAAAGTTTTTCGTATAACTTAAAGCTTCGGTGAAGATCTATCCCCTCTCCAACCCTTAACAACAACGGTTTGGAACCTAAACGCATCGCCACAGAGGGAGGCAATGAAGGTATGTGTTACTAGCAATGTTATACAGACAAAAAAGACGGGTGAATACTAACTGCCCGTCTGTGAATTCGTGCTGTCATCCGATTGTATTCCCCATGTCGACATTATGTCAAATAACATATTTGTAAACGTATATGGAAGGGATGAAGTGTAGATCGGGATAACCATCTTTTATGGATAATCCACAAAATCTACGAACAAACAGAGCAGGTTACCAACAGGTTGTTAACATAACACAACACGACGAGGCGGAGGACTTCGCGAATAAAGTCATTAATAACAGGAGAATTCGTAAAACCGATTGGGAAAATATAACGGACCATGTGCCAAAAATTCCCAGCTAGGTGGACGAAACTAGACTGTTATGAAACGAATACCATTAAGACAAAGACATTTGTAAGGCCCCACTCTTAATTACCGGGAGGAATAGTTTTATCTCAAATAGTCGCAACAAAGAGGACAAAGCCTTGCCCATCAAAAAACAAACAAACATGCACGTCATAGAAAAAATGCTTCCGTGACATGGATATAGGGAAACAAAGGTTAGCTTTTGTAAAGGCTGTATTGTCAGTAGCACAAGACAACATTTTATGCCAAAACAAAGGTAAAGAAAGATAGATAACTAAAAACATTGGCATAAACAAATAGTACATAAGATCTGTTTAAAAAAACACCGCACGGAATAAAGACAATAGCAGGCGGTGTCTCCGGGATGATATGTGTAGATATATGTATTCTCGAAATGCAAGTCATCTTCCAATGTCACAAGGAGCTGACCCGTGTAACGAGCTATATAAAGATGTTGATATATTTGTTTCAATACATTAGCTTCCTTTAAAAGATCGTAAAAATCTGTGGTTTGTTAACACACAGGTAAATGTTTCTGACAAACTTATCAACAGTGAGGGGAATAAAGAATTCTTGTAGGGAATGATCCTTGGTCAGACCCCTCGGAATATAAGTCGGGAAGTACATTAGAAATTCGCAACACACAGTTGTCTTGTCAGCAACTTGAACAATATGAATGAACGAGTTAATAGGTATATCAGAATAGACGACAAAGCACAAAATATGCAGAAACTAAGAACCAGCATGTGCCAAATATACAGTTCTTATTCATTCAAGATAATTCAAAATTCCTAAGCACATTGGTATTTGTTCTGCATTTGTTGAAACATCTCCAATATGATTATTACAACAAGCTAGCTTGTGTTTCGGATTTAGTCCGAACATGTTTAGCACTTTGAAACGAGCTGTTTTCTGAATCGCAAAGCATGAATTCAACATAGAACATTTATTGAACTTACGCTATGATTTCATTTTATGGAGGATCCGAAAGTAATAAAAAAAACGACTATCTTACTGCAGTTTATCAACAACCAGTAGACCCCCACCCCCCAGACNACAGTGATGGAATACCTCGGAATACAGCTTGACTCGAGCATAATGGATATTTCGAGGCAGTAACACATTTAAGCGAAAAAGTAACTACTAACATGACATTTGTCCTGATGCTCTTCCGTTAAAATTTAAAGAAACTCCTACATGAAACATCTCCAAACAGCATTGGAAATGATTTGAAATAACACTTAGATAGATGAAAACAAACCGTACTTAGATGCCATCGATATAATTCTCTTTCGATAAAATCACAAAATGCCATAACACAAAGAAAATAACAATACATAGCTCCTGTTGATTTCCATTCACATACCCCAATGCACCTCAGGGCGCAAACTTAATTATCTTTAAAATAACGAGGTTCACCGCTGCAACCCTGCTTCCTGTCTGAGGTAGTTCAAACCTGGACCCCTCAACTCATTTTCCTAAAAGTCTACACTTGGCCCTACTTAGTATGCCAGCGTTCAAATACAGTAACAATAAAAATTATCGACACTGATTTTGATATAAAAAAAAAACACTTTTAGGAGGATCTGTGATGAAATATGTCGGCCTCAATTACATATGGTTCGGCTAAACAGCCAGATATCTGAAAAGCTGCAAAATCTGCATGGTAACCTTTAGGACATAGATATAATCAGAATCTTAGGATCAGATGGAAGACAAAAACTAGACGGAATTCATCTACATTCTTGCAAACAATTATCTGCGTTAGGCAAAATCTAGACGGAATCTACCTACATTATTGCAAACAATGATCTGCATACATGCAGTGTAAGATAAGAATGTAAATTCACAGACATCATATGAACAGAAAGGTATCATGTTTAATCTTGTTGAGCTGAAATCGAAAGCATGCGATATCAAAAAACAAATTAACCGTCTCGCTTTCATGCCACCTCTCAATTGAGGCGGGAATGCATCCTTTTGGAGACCACCTAGTACGCGTATCTGACGTCTAGATTTAACTATCGCCAATTGGTCTGTGCTTGTGCGTCTGCGAGTTCTCGAAAGACAGTTTTTCTTGTCCTTTAAGTACTTAAACTATATCTGTTAAAGAGATGTCTAAAGTCATATTTGAATTTAATCAATACACAAAGTATCTTTTCCTATCAATGTAAAATCAGGTTCAGTGAAATTCATTTGGACTGTATTCCGTCTTTGCGTATTGCAGAGTTATCTTCTCTTGGGAGGAGGTATTGATTGTTACGTTACTTGTTTGTGAGAGTAACGTCATCAATTTTTGGGAAAACGACGTAATTTTCTCAAACAGACCAATGACGTAAAAATCAATACCTGCTCCCAAGAGAAGATAACTCTGCAATACGCAAAGACGGAATAAGTGCCCTTTGTGTTGATTTTCAATTTTACATCGATTGATCCGGAATATATTCAGTTTTGATGCGAAATGCAATGTTTTGGCAATGTCTCGAATAGAACCCTTCGCGCACTTTTTCCTGAACCAGACAAACCTTTACTGAACTATTCTGTCTTTGCGTATTGCAGAGTTATCTTCTCTTGGGAGCAGGTATTGATTGTTACGTCACTTGTTTGTGAGAGTAACGTCATCAATTTTTGAGAAAACGACGTAATTGTCTCACACAAACCCATGACGTAACAATCAAGTCCTGAAAAAGTCCTATCAAAACTTTGATTTATTAAATTGTTAGTTCTATCTAGCAATCTCGAATGGTCCTATATCACAGATCCAGTTATGAAGTAAAAGCTGACCAGTCCAGACTGTTTACAGCTGGATCCTCTTTACCCTAAAGCTTGTTCCTTTTGCTTATTGAATCATACCATAAATCCGAATTACCAATCATCAGAGAATGGAGAATTACACTTATACCTTGTCATGTCGGTGAGTTTTGCAAAACCCAGAAAGCTTACTTTCGAAATCGAAAAACATAACACAGCGTCAACATACAAGGACAAATTAAACCGCAACAACACACAAGGACAACGTATATACCACAGCTTTAAAACACAAGGACAAAATATACCACAAATTATGTGGATATCAAAAATGATCAAAATCAAAATTTGGTTTAAACTACTGGTGAAGCAGATGGGTTGTGTGTATAGTGGACACACCCGTATGACGTAAACAAGCATTGACAACGTATTTAGTGATACCGTAGGCTATATCAGTTGATACTAGGGAAATGTCAATTGAAATATCGAAAGGAACAACACACAAATACTTCATATAGAAATAGTTAGAGCGATGACGTGTTTTAATATACATGTACTACCCCGTCAAAGTTAAATGCAAATAGTCCTGATGTAATAAAGCGATATCCTACCGTGTTAACAGGAGAACCAGGAAGTGTCATAGGTTGAATTACTAAGCAAGACCAACGCCCTAGCCCAAAATACACGGCATATGCTGCATGAAAGCATTTAAATCATCTTTATTATTACAGGTAGATTATAACATTCGAAGTTATAATCTCCCTTTCTGTATTAAGCCTAAGTCACACATTCAGGATTTTTACTGCCGTCCTTGAAAGGACCACTCCCGATTAAATTTTGTCAAAAGTCGAATCAAGATCCTGTGATTCGTGGCGGGAAATTCACAAATTTGTGAAAACATTTATATAATCATAATAATAATAATATACAGCATTTGATATAGCGCCCTATCTAGCTAACATAAGCCACTCTAAAGCGCTTTACAGTACATAGATATACAATTTTAAACAGTCAATACAATTAGCATATATATTAATCAATACAATATTGAGGAATTCGCAGCAGCTGCCTTATCAGGCGCTAACTACTAGTCCTATGCCACCTGGCTAATATCTCCCTATGTGTGTATGCCTGCGTGTGTGCTGGAGATGTATTGTGTTCTGTTTGTATTGGGACCGTGCTTCCAACGGTATCGTTTATAATGCCACCTCACTTGAATGCTACAGCACAGATACCGCAACACCCACCCCAGACCCTTTTATACTCCACCTGGGTTGTGTGGGCAGGAGAAAAACACTTTCTCTAATATTCCATGCGTACGGCGACTTCGGGGATCGAACCCGGGCCGCCTTCATGGAAGGCCGGAGTGTTAACCACTCGACCAATCACGACAACAATCAGATATTGTTCAGGAAGCGTCGCGATTCAGCCGTTTCCAGTCGAATTCGTCCCGATTCTCCCGTTCTCAATCCTAATCTGATCCGATTTCTTTCTTCCGCATGGTAAAAAACGACCGAATCTGTCCCGACAGCGTCATGATTCTCCCGAACGCAATCCGACAGAGATCAGACAGTGGCCGGACAGTGAACCGACGCATTCGGCAAGATCTTGACGAAATCTGGACTTAATCGGCTAGAAACGGCAATGAAAACATTCTCCAAATCTTGCCCGTTCATCACGAAAGCGTCCCGATCCACACGACACCGTCAAGACACCGCCAAGACAACACAGGATATTGTTACGATTTTGATCCGATACAGCAGAATCTGTCACGACATCACGATTGTAATCCGACTAGACAAAATCGGCTGAGTTTTCCAAATGTTACGGAACGCACCTAACTGTCGGGAGTGCTTGACCGACCTCTTCGGACCATTCCCGATCCGTAGGACTCTGTTACGAACGTATACGACTGCGTTCAGACAATGATACGACATTCCAGATCATTGAGGATAGTAATCCGACTTTTCGCTTTTCGTGTCGTAGCGCTGTCTGATCTCAAACGGGAGCCATAATCGGCACTGTGTGAACGCCGCTTTACCAATACAATGTCACATTCCGGCCTCCGTGCGGTAACAGCAGTTCCGTCCTCTTGTAATTACTCAAAGAAGCATTTACGAGTAGATTATGAAAATTTCAGGAATTGTTTTGAGCAGACATTAAAGACAACAGTAACACTGTACATATAGGATCAGATTTAAGCAAGCATTATATGCTTTATATTTGTCCCTTTAATCTTGACATGTACAATTTCTTATTATCAATTTTGATTTGCATTCAAAAAAGCTTTTGGTATGAATCCACATAGAGAAAAAGCAAAATTAACATTTTTTTTTATTTTTTTTATTCAATTTTCATTTTTTATTAACAACTCATTTACAAACAAAGCAAAGTAACCCATTCATCTCCAAGTTAAACTTATCCCTGAATCACACTGCCGCTTCGTTATTCATGTAAACCCAGGTGACGGACCTGTCCCAAAAAAGGACGATGTACCAAATGGGGAAACAAACAGCATAAAGTGTGGTACAGTGGAGGCCAACAGTGACAAGTGTAATTTAACAAACAGAAGGATGACAGACGGACAAACAATACGATATGCAGTACAAAGTGAGGTAAAGGTAAAGGAGAGCGGAGGCAGGACATGCAGTACAAAGTGAGATAAACGTAAAGGAGGGCGGAAACAGGACATGCAGTAAAAAGTGAGGTAAAGGTAAAGGAGGGCAGAGGCAGGACATGCAGTACAAGGTGAGGTAAAGGTAAACGAGGGCGGAGGCAGGACATGCAGTACAAAGTGAGGTAAAGGTAAAGGAGGGCGGAGGCAGGACATGCAGTACAAGGTGAGGTAAAGGTAAAGGAAGGCGGAGGCAGGACATGCAGTACAAAGTGAGGTAAAGGTAAAGGAGGGCGGAGGCAGGACATGTAGTACAAAGTGAGGTAAAGGTAAAGGAAGGCGGAGGCAGGACATGCAGTACAAGGTGAGGTAAAGGTAAAGGAGGGCGGAGGCAGGACATGCAGTACAAAGTGAGGTAAAGGTAAAGGAGGGCGGAAGCAGGGCATGCAGTACAAAGTAAGGTAAAGGTAAAGGAGGGCGGAGGCAGGACATGCAGTACAAGGTGAGGTAAAGGTAAAGGAGGGCGGAGGCAGGACATGCAGTACAAGGTGAGGTAAAGGTAAAGGAGGGCGGAGGCAGGACATGCAGTACAAGGTGAGGTAAAGGTAAAGGAGGGCAGAGGCAGGACATGCAGTACAGTGTGAGGTTAACGTAAAGGAGAGCGGAGGCAGGACAAGCAGTACAGAGTGAGGTAAAGGTAAAGCCGGGCAGTGGCAGGACATGCAGTACAAGTCGAGGGAAAGGTAAAGGAGGGCAGAGGCAGGACATGCAGTACAAGGTGAGGGAAAGGTAAAGGAGGGCAGAGGCAGGACATGCAGTACAAGGTGAGGTAAAAAGAAAGGAGGGCAGAGGTAGGACATGCAGTACAGGGTGAGGTAAAAAGAAAGGAAAGGGGACGGGAGAACAAGAAGTACAAAGTGTGATAAAGGAAAATTAAGGGGACGAGAGTTTAACCAGTACAAAGTGTGGTAAAGGAAAATGGACAGGAGGACAAGCAGTACAGAAAATGATGATGAGAAGGAAGGGTTACGAGGGTAAAAACAGTTCAAAGTGCGCAGAATTCTGAACATTGATTTGCCCCACTGTTTTTTTATCTGATTTAAAGCAATATCGGTTGAAATATCGTGAAGTCACGGTACATTGTACATTACTTAAAAACCGACATAAAAACTAGACAAAGAAAAATTGCATACATTATTACATACGTTAATGCAGTGGAACTTGTCTTCAGAGTAATTGAAAGGAAAAAGCAAACTAATGTATGCGAGGTAGCTGAATTAAAATGTATTTAATAGCCACATTCAAACGGTTGATTCGAGCGTGTATAAGATCACAAATATTTATTGTAATAAACAAATGTGTGTGAATAACAGCGGGTCCTATTTTATGTGTTTTTCTTCACCACATATTGTACTTTGTGTCATCTTGTCACCCCTTTGGTTTCCCATTACCACACTTTTTACTAATTATTCTGTCTATCTTTCGTCTCCCTTTCATGCACTTTGTAGTGCATGCCCTTATGATTCTCTTCTAAGTTCATAAATGCTCGCCTTGAACAGGAACCGTTTAAACCTTCAAAGTGACGCAAAGTCACGTAAATGGTCTTAATCTGTATTAATTACTGCCAGCCCAATCTCGGCAATTCTTTGGAACAGGTCTCAGATACAGGCAACATCAGATAGATATACAAATATTCACCGTCGGTTTAAGCGTCAAGTTAACTGTTACATTAAGATATTAACATGAAACAATAATCACATGCAAATCTGATCAGACAGAGAAACGGAAGGATCATTAATTTGAAGAGTGGAAATTGTCAACCAATCAGCTCTTGGTTTTGTCCGACATAATAGTTCTACAGCCAAAGTTTCTGGATAACATTTTATCTCGTTTAAGGTCTTGAAAAGGATCACAAATTGTTTGCTTGAGTGCGCATGTCCCAAAGGATATGCAGCATCCCAACATTATTTGTCGCAGATCAAAGGCGACAGAAGAACTTGATGGAGTCAGCAAACATTTCTCGTAAAAGTTCATCAAAGGATTCAAAAACTTGCAGATATGGTATGCCCACTTCGCCAGCTGTATAAGAATATAAGCGATAAAAGATATCGCAATAATTGCAGAGGCATTGGTTTTTTAGTAGACTCGACAAACGCTACAATCGCCTTTTTTGCAAAGGCTTCTGAACATTTTAGACAGGTATCCTTAGTTACAATGTGGCTTCTGTTTCTGAAATTCCATCGCAGACATAATATTTTTACTGAGCCTGCTTCAATCAAAAGGTCGAGTGGAGAATCAACAATTGCATTTAACCTTCACTGTACCGTACAACTTTAACACCCATTTACCTTTCCAGTAAAGATGGCATATTGAAGCTGTTACCACTTATCAAATCTGCTAAGCCTCACTAAGTCCTGACACTGTGGTACGTATAATGTACACTGTGCATTTTTTTATGCTGTTCCTAAAACATGCATTATACTCCCAAGACGATTGTATTCTCTATCCAATGCCTGATGGGTCTTCCTGTGGGAGGAAACCAGAGTACCCGGAGAAAACCCACATGGTCGGGCAGGTGACCCCATACCTTTTCACGTCCGGTCGGGGAATCGAACCCCAGCCGTCTTGGTTAAAGGCAAGTGCGCTATCCACTGCCCCGACCGACCACGATATATTGTTTGTCATCGACGTACCTATCTTTTCAAACTCTCACAAAAATGTTCACAGAAGATTTACAAAATCTTATGGACAGATTCACACAGGATTGCGATCTCTTTGGCAACAACACATGTCTCAAGAAGTAATTGACAGCCATTCCAGCAGTTGCATCAAAATGAAAATAAAATGACTGAAAGTAATACATCTGGCCTGGTGTGTTGAATGAACTGCTATAAACAAACTGTTCCTGGTTGCAGAACAGAATTCAACAAGCCCATTTTCAAATCTGCAGGTGTCCCCATATCAGAATATTAACCAGAGTAGAGGTATTCAACTTATTAAAATGATATTTATAAAAAACGGAAATCAAAACCAAAAAAAAAAAGAATAATGGTATGTGAATATGATTTTCATAACATAGAAATGAGGCTTTATGTTATGCGGAGACTCAGAACTAAGACTTTTCGATCTGGTTTGGATGTATGTAGGCCATGAACGAAAATGCTGTCCTAAGTGCAATAAATCATCTGAGCTGGTTTACTATCAGTGGGAGTGTTGCACATAGTGATTAAGGACACGAAGCAATCAAACTTCATGGTCCAATTGCCGTGCAATACCTTTACAGCATATTTCGCAGTACAGTACCTAAAACCTCCTGTCTATATCTTAACATATTAATATACAGCTTTCTTATTCTTAACGTACTTCATTTAGTTATAAAGAATACACAATTCCTGCATAGGGTACTCAATCAGAGGTAATGCATCGGCTGATTTAACAAATGAGTATTTGATGGTAGCCTAAAGCCTTGCAATATGTCACTAAACAACCAAATCTACCAAATCGATCAGTATTAAAAATATCTTTACTGCGCATAAGCCATGTGTATGTTTTTAAAAAAAATTGTATGCACTTTATGAAATAGCAATGCCATTATACTTATGGTTGTCTGTTGTTCTATATAAAATGATTAATATAAGCCACCCACACGGGTTCGCACATATACAATTTGACAATATAAACAGCTTGCCAATTATAAATTACCCTTCACCATACAGCCGTATTAAGCAGGTGAACCAACTTAACACCTTTTGTGTGTAATTCTTACATGTCGCCATATCATAACATTTTGTTGCCAATGTCTTTGTGGTTTGAAATCGCTTATGTATGATTACTAGATAGCCATTTAACTCATTACTTAAAACCGCAGAGTATATTTATTTTTTTAATTCAACCGCAATATGAATTACTTTAAAGTGTGAACCACCTATGTAATAGTTCAATAATAAGATATCGACTTATTGATCGTCATTCCCAACTGTGTACCTATTATGTTACATATAGTGTTGAAGCACAAAAGACGGTTACTCAAGACGGCTATCAATATGTACTATTAATTAAAACCTGACGCATAACACAAAAATATGTTTAATGTATTCCGTCTGTTTCCCTTCAGTACCAGTTATAATAAAATCATTATATATTTTAGCAATGGATATTTTAGCAAATGTTGTTATGTGTCAAACTTAATAAAGCTCGGTAGAGATTATAACTATTCATTACTTATATTTACATTTAAATAGAGTAGTTATGCTTTTTTTTTTAGATATTTCGAAAAGTTTTTGAACAGCAAATTAAGTGTTGACAAGAATGAAAATGATGACGTTATAATAGAGATTGATAACGTCACAATAGCAAATGTTGTTATAGTCTCATAACAACATTTACCTTCTCAATACATTGCAATGGAAGGATGCATAGCAAATGTAAATATATCAAAATATTTGTCAGCAGTGTGCAACAACAAATTTTTCACAAATCCATCAAAGACATACTCATATTTTAAGCGTGAATGCAGCTATTTCGAAAGATTTATTCCTTTTGTTCATAAAGCAATGTTTTGAAAGACACCGCAAAATCGTATACCTGTATTACATACAGTTTGATACAGTTTGTCTATAAAGACAAATCTATTTATATTACACCTACATCGAATACCTTTATTGTACAGTTTGTCTATTAAGACAAATCTGTTTATATTAATCGTGCATCAAATACCTGAATGACATTGTTTGTCTATTAAGACAAAGCTATCGAAAATACACATACATCGAATGCCGGTATTATACAGTGTGGTTATTAAGACAAATCTATTTATATTACACGTACATTAAATACCTGTATGACATTGTTTGTCTATTAAGACAAAGCTATCGATACTACACCTACATCGAATACCTGTATTAAACAGTTTTCTGTAAAGACAAGGCTATTTATATTAAAGCTACATCGAATACCTGTATTATACAGTTTGTCTTTAAAGACAAAGCTATCAATAATACAGCTACATTAAAATACACGTATTATACATTTTGTCTATAATGAAAAAGCAATCGATAATTCAGCTTCATCAAAACACATGTATTAAACTGTCGTCTATAAAGACAAAGCTATCGATAAAACAGCTCCATTAAAACACCTATGCTACACAGTTTGTTTGGAAAGACAATGCTCTCGGTAATACAGCTATATAAAACACCTATATTATATAGTTTGTCTGGAAAGTAAATGTTATCGATAATACCTATTTAATTTAGTTCGTCTGATGTTTACATTTATTGATTTTACAGCGACATCGAATTGACAAATTACATAGTTTGCTAAAACAATACTATTGATCAAACAGCAACAGTGAGTAGCAGTATGCCATGATTTGTCTAATTGTTAAAAACGACGTTTTGAATGTTATGATATTTTAGTTTGTGGGATTGTAAAAATACAAGATATTGACAGCAGAAAGAACAATATGCATTATGAAGTTTGTCCCACTGTGAAAAGCAGAACCAGCTAAATCGAATAGCTGTATTACAAAATATGAGTGCAAAAACAATGATATTCTAATTATCTATGCATAGAATGATGTACAATACGTACATTGTAGACAGATAATGCGACCACATTAATAACAGTATCATATATTTGTCTGTAGGGAAATTCTATTGATCATACAGCTACATCAAATAACTGTATGCCACATATTGTCTGTAAAGAAAATACAGAAAATAAGGACCATCGGCAGTAGGTAGTGCGATCACTGAAATAGCAATTCGGACTGTAAAAATAAAAGCTACTGACATAATACATCTCCAGCACACACACAGGCATACACACATAGGGAAATATAAGCCAGGTGGCATAGGACTAGTAGTTAGCGCCTGATAAGGCAGCTCCTGCGAATTCTTCAATATTGTATTGATTAATATATATGCTAATTATGTATAGCATTGTATATCTATGTACTGTAAAGCGCTTTAGAGTGGCTTATGTTAGCTAGACAGGGCGCTATATCAAATGTTGTATATTTATTTATTTATTTATTTATGATAGCTACCTCGAAAAGCTGTATTATACAGCGAGGATGACTAAAAGACAAGGATGTGTATCTATACACACATACATATATGGGTCAAAGAAGTAATATAGACGGTAAAATCCAATATAACACTGGATCCTATTGGAGGTATGTCCGTAGGATACGAATTACTTAAATTAGTATATGGGGCAAAGAAGTGATTCCAACAGTGTGGACAAGTTTAGGTTGTCAAATATTCGGAGCGCTTTTTTGTTTGTTTTTAACATGAGCAGAAATATTATTCAAAGTGGCAAAAAACAATAAAACCACCTTATTCAATATCTAGCATACAGATTTCAGACTAAAAAGTATTTGAAACTAGCACCTCTGTTTCTAAACAAGGAAAATGAAGAAATTTTAGCACACTGACTCCTTTGAGCCCCACCCTAATTTTCAAAGTATCAGACTCAAGGTTATAATTCCAATCAAGTTATTAACATGTAAAATTCAAAGTATCATTTGCCATTATAAACCATAATAAATTTTGCC